>NW_027450642.1:0-37722 GCF_964194025.1 Convolutriloba macropyga | reverse complement strand
ATATATATATATATATAAAAATATATATATATATATATATATATATATATAAAATTATGATATAGGATATTATAATTTTTTGTCTTTTATTCATGAAACAAAGCAATCATTTTCACTGAAGAAAGTGAAAGACAAACAACGCAAAAAAACTGTCATAACTATCACATCTAATCAAAGAAAAGTTGCTGTGCGGTTAAATTTAACTGAAAATTTTAATTAAGCGGTATAAAATAAGTGAACGTTCAGTAATGTCGTTAGTTTTACAAACTTTGAGCCCGGCCGTTGCTAAAAGTTTTCACAACAGTTATATAGCAAAACAAAACCCTGAATAGTTTGTTCATGCTCCATTAGAGAACTAATGAGTTTCTGTCATAAACTGAACTAGTGGGCACAATATCAAGAATCACAAAATAGGGTAAAACTAAAAAGAACAGAAGTGTAAAAGAAGTTAATAATGACAGATTTGAGTTGAAAACCATGAAACAGCTTCAAATCTTCCTCAAAGGCAACTCAATTAAGCCTGCCATTTATTAAACAAAGAAACAAGACAACACAAAAAACTACAAAAAATTTAAAGATCAAATATCGCATTTCATTTTTGGAAAACAAGCCGTGAGAAAGTAGTTAACAACTTTTAGATATGGAATCCACCTGTTGAATTCGTTCAACAAGTTGGAGGATCAATAAAAAGATCATTTTCATTATCCTAATGAAGACATCGTTAATATCATTGTACAGAGTGCCTAAGCATTTATATAAACCGTTGGCAGCCATTTATATCAATAGCCGATAGAATACCGGAAACGATTCAAAGAGTCGCTCTTAAAAACAACTTTCAACAACGCGTACCTAAATCAAAAAGCAGTCCAATTGTATTGAAATCATTACAGAGTGACAAGAAAAAAACTTAGAAAGGCAAAATAACAGGAGGGGAAACTAAATTTAGAGGGTGTTTATCTTAGAATTGTTTTATTGGTGCACAAAACTCAGACCACACTGGGGAGCAACCTCAATACCTCCAGGGTGACAGCCCAGCGTATTAACCATTAAACTGGAATCTTTGCTCACAAAATTCATTTAGAAATAGAGCAACTTAGTCACTCGTTAGTTCGTAGAATGTTCTGAAAAGCAAATTGTTTAAAGAAATTGTTGCTTAAAAAGACACAAGTTTATAAAATTGCTCTAAATTCCGTTCAAAAGCAGTTAATGCCTACTGATTGACAAGTTTGAAGAGCGCTTATTAAGTAGCGTTGAGATTTTGACGGCAGCTATTATTAAGTTATGCAAGGTCTTAAACAGAAGTTTCATCCAAAAAAAGTAACATAAATGTCAGATTCTCAGGAAGTAGCTGCTAGAGTTGCGTAGACCAATACTCTCAAAAAGTAGTGTAAAAGAATTAAATGTTCAGTTTTTCTCATAAAACTATTTTGAAAAAGCTACAAGTATTTATCAGCTCTTTCTCTTAGCTGCCTTTAAATAACTTTCGAATAGTGACATATAATCAGTTCCTTTTTATCTTCTACAGTTAAAATTTAAAAAAGTCCCCTTGAAAGCGAGGAAATTACTTTTGACGTTGCGGTAATTAGCGTGCGATCACAAAGTTTATCATGCAATTGACAAAAAAGCTTGATTAACTGTGAGTGAAAAATGATGTCAGTCAAGCAAGTCAGACGATCTTGCATGAAGCAATAAAAAAAAACGCAGAGTTGAAGTGAGAACGATGAATAAATATACTTTTCATTAACCAAACTGAGAAAAACTTAGTGAAAACTGGGATTGGATTTGAAGATCATAAGAGACAAAATTGATAGGAGCTCAAAAAGCAGTAACCGAAACTCAAATTCAAATTGCCGCATGTGAACAAAAAACCACTATCCAGAATTCAATTCTGTTTTCGAGCACCGTTTTTTTTTCAGTTTAATTCGCAATTCAATTGACACAAAGGTTACGCCGCAAAACCACTAGCTTTTTTATCTACTTCCTGTTTCTTTTTGACCAAAATCACAATGCCAGTTGGACATTACAAGCTAGGGAAAATAAGACTAGATCTTGAAAAAGACCGCGCCCCCAATACAAAGCAAAATCATTCAATTGTAAAAATCAAGAGAAGGCACCCTTAATAGATTGTTATTGGAGCTGTAATCAATAAGATGCGCTTAAATTTTTATTTTCAATGAAACCTAAGACAAAACAGCAGCACACAACAATTGAAATTGTTTCCTGAAGATTGATCTAGTACTAAGTTGACTGCATACCTCTGGCCAGTCAAGATGGTCAAATAAAGAGCTGATGCGTACGGCTCTTTGTGTTCTTTCTGCAAAACCTACTTGATTTTTGAGATTTTCTTTGAAGTTGTATTTCTGTAGATCATTTCTTGGTTGAAAATAGTTAATCTAATTGATCAAAATTGCAAATAGAAGCGAGTTTTTTGAGGCCTTGGCACAACGCCCTATGATCCAAGCATAAAATTATCGAAAAATGTGACGTATGTGGCAAAGATTTCAATGCTCAACAGGCACCCATCTGTAAGAAAATTTGGCCTCTTCGTGCAAATGCATAATGAAATATGAGAAGAGTAGGGGATATATTTAACATGTAATGGCCCTAAACCAAAAAATAATCAATCATCAGAGATCATTGAGGGGATAAGCCAGCTCTAAGGGTCAGGGGAGCATGGAGCCCTCGAGAAATTGCCTCATTTGGTTTTGTTGTCGATGACAATGAGGCAAAATCTTATTGAAACAGAAACCTGTAGACGTATTAAGAGCGCCACCGGTGATAAGCGAGACTTATTTTAAAGCCTGTCAAGAGAAGCATAAAACGTTTACTCTCCTTGTGTTTAGAGTTGACGGCATCGAGGACCGAGAAAGCATAATTTTCTTGCAAAGATTAGTAGATAGATTGTCGTCAAAGTGATAAAAACTGTATGTCACAATTAATAGTTGGGTTAAAAAAGACATTGTTTTGCCATCCTGAGAGCATCAAATTTGTAAATAACAGGTAACGGATGCAAAAAGCAGTCTTTCTGCGCTTTGATGCGCTTTGATTTCTCATGCAATGACTGCTGATCTCAAGGATTGACAGCTATTTGGCATCTTGATTTGTTGCCGACCATCAAGAAGAGGACACCACCCAACATTCATAATTGCTCACCCAAAATTAGGGAGACCTGAGCAATTCGAACAGATTGAACAATAGATTGCTCATTGGTTGTGAACACATGGAGTGAAATTGTATGTGAAATTGTGGAGCTGAAATAGTAGTAGAGCCAATGAGAGGCGATTTAATTTATTAATTAATTTTTCTCGACTCACCCAATGTGAGGGTGAGGGGTGTCGAACAAATTGCTTAAGTTGGCGAAAAATAAGATGAAAGAACTAGTGAAATTAACGATCAGGATGGGGACGCTATAAATTCAATTAGTGCACTTTTGATTGGAATTCGAACCATTTCAGCTATGAACCAAAAATGCAACTGAGCTCTGTTTATTCAGCATTAAATCACAGTCCATAAATGCCTTATTTGTAAAAGAGTCTTTGTTTTATTTCATTGTCCAAGATCTGGTAATTTTGAGTTTTTATATTGTAAGGTCTAAAAAAAGTCTTGTTGTTTAAGGCCTGATACTGTGTTTCACTTAGTCGTATCATGCTGTTTTGAAAATGGCTATTGAGATATTTTTCAGAAAACCGTCCAATCTTACATGAAAGTTTCAGAATAGTTGCTTTTAGCGAGTTTAAAAATGCGAACATCTAGAAGTAAAAAGGATTATTCAATATAATAACTATAGTAAATCCGCTTCTTACATATTTTATTGAGGCCATCTATCTTGTTTTTCCACATTTGTTTCTGTTCATCAGTCATAGCTGCTCCCTCTTCCTCCACCTCCTCCTCTTCCACCTCGGTGGACAACTGTGAGGAGGAACATCTCTTCTCTCCGATCTACAGAAAACACAGAACGGACACTAAACGCAACATGACATTGTTATTCTCGGCTAAATCAGGAACCAAATTTGAATAAGTATTTGAACAGTTCACATATTAGCCCATGTTCAATCAAGTTCACTTTTTGGCAGTACCCGAGTCGAGGTCACTGACATATGACCAGACAAGCCAGACAGCTTCCAGACAACCGAGACAACCAAATGTCTATGTCCAGCCCAGCCAGTCTAATGACCAGACAACCCAGACAACGCAGGCAACCCAGACAACCCAGCCAATCCATTCGACGAGTCATTATGTCCAGACAACCCAGACAACCCAGCCAATCCATTCGACGAGTCATTATGTCCAGACAACCCAGACAACCCAGCCAATCCATTCGACGAGTCATTATGTCCAGACAACCCAGACAATCCTGTCAGATCAGCTCGGTTGTCTTGTCGGGAAACCCGGCAAACATAGTAACTATACCCGGTTCAACGATCATACAACTTTCTTTGATTTCGTACTAGGTCATACATGATTCTTAGTAATCATACTAGGTCATATATGATTTGTATGAATTCTTGGTAGTCATACAAGGAACATATATGATTTCCTAGAAATCATACAAGGATCATACAAAAAAATTCAAAGACTAAAAACTGTATAATTTTGATTCTCCATCGAAGTTGAAAAAAATTCTGGGATATCATACAAGGTCATATATGACACATAATACATTGACTAGTGCCACAAATTCTCGTATAATGTAGTAAGATGACTTATTAAATTATTATATCGCATTTGCAATCCACATTTGATTCTTTGTGTGCGATAAAAGAATGACTTCGTGGTTTAAACGTATTCAGAAAACGAATTTGACGTGATATTCAATTTTTTCTTGATTAATTTTTTTTTATAAATGAGCATTTATATGTATAAACTGGCTTCGGAGTATGTCAAAAATTTGTTATCTGTTTTGACTTACTCTTTTATTTTGTGCCCAATTTGCAATTGATATTGTACGTTAGAGTCTTTCGGCGGATCACAATGTGATGCCGGGGTATCATATAGGTGATGCCCTACCGAATAAAAAAAATATAAATGGTTAAAGATTTTTATTTAGTAGATATATGACTCTTGGTATTCGTACTAGGATCATATATGGTTTCTTGGTAATCGTACAAGGATCATACATGAATTCTTTGGTTTCATACAAGGATCGTACTAAGAAATCAAGTATGGACAGTATGAAATCATATATGATCCTTGTACAAAATCAAAGAAACTTCAACCCGGGTAGTAACATAATATACGACATCCTGAATTTTTCAATCAAGTTTTTCCAATATACAACTTTCAAAATTTTTCTAAATTTCCTAAATTTTCATTGAACTGTAAACTAAAGTTGCTCTGACCATGATGACCAAAACATATTATCAATGCTAAAATCAAAAATATTAAGTTAAAATTAATTTATTAAAAACCAAAATTTTGATAACAGTGGGCGGGGTTGCGGGGTACAAGTGAAAAGAGAAATGTAAGTAAAACAGCTTCCAGAAAAAACAACCTGAGGAAACCCAGGGTACATTTTCTATGAATTAAAATTTTGACAATAAAGCTTGTGATATACACAAATTGGCGATTGCTTTCTAAATAATAAGTGTTCACACAATATTATTTTGTTTATGTTCCTTACAAAATTGTATATCAGGTTTTGTGCTATAAAACAAACAAATTTTTATTTAAAAGACAGAGATATTTTGTTCTCTGAAATACCGGCCTAAGCCGCATCCATCAAAATATACTATGTAACCATGTCCTAAAAGTATTTATTATTCATAACTATAAACAGGTATGGTTTTTAAATAAATAAGTTTGTACATTTGTTACCTCCAAAAGGAAATTGAATTGATGTTCACTTTAACGCCTGAAAAATAGCAGGTAACATAGCGTGGTGCAAAGTTAACACGTCTGCTAAGTGCAGACGAATAGAAACTGTCACTGAGAACAGTCACCTCGTGGCCGAACAATTTAGTGTTGAATTTAATTCTTCATCAAAGTCAAAAGTTATTAAAACAGCTCTTAGTAATCATGCTAGGTCATATATGATTTTTATGAATTCTTGGTAGTCATACAAGGAACATATAAGATTTCCTAGAAATCATACAAGGATCATACAAAAAAATTCAAAGACTAAAAACTATATAATTTTGATTTTCCATCGAAGTTGAAAAAAATTCTGGGATATCATACAAGGTCATATATGACACATAATACATTGACTAGTGCCACAAATTCTCGTATAATGTAGTAAGATGACTTATTAAATTATTATATCGCATTTGCAATCCACATTTGATTCTTTGTGTGCGATAAAAGAATGACTTCGTGGTTTAAACGTATTCAGAAAACGAATTTGACGTGATATTCAATTTTTTCTCGATTAATTTTTTTATAAATGAGCATTTATATGTATAAACTGGCTGCGGAGTATGTCAAAAATTTGTTATCTGTTTTGACTTACTCTTTTATTTTGTGCCCAATTTGCAATTGATATTGTACGTTAGAGTCTTTCGGCGGATCACAATGTGATGCCGGGGTATCATATAGGTGATGCCCTACCGAATAAAAAAAACATAAATGGTTAAAGATTTTTATTTAGTAGATATATGATTCTTGGTTTTCGTACTAGGATCATATATGTTTTCTTGGTAATCGTACAAGGATCATATATGAATTCTTCGGTTTCATACAAGGATCGTACTAAGAAATCAAGTATGGACAGTATGAAATCATATATGATCCTTGAATAAAATCAAAGAAACTTCAACCCGGGTAGTAATATAATATACGACATCCTGAATTTTTCAATCAAGTTTCTCTAATATACAACTTTCTAAATTTTTCTAAATTTTCTAAAATTTCATTGAACTGTAAACAAAAGTTGCTCTGACCATGATGACCAAAACATATTATCAATGCTAAAATCAAAAACATTAAGTTAAAATTAATTTAATAAAAACCAAAATTTTGATAACAGTGGGCGGGTTTGTGGTGTACAAGTGAAAAGAGAAAAGTAA
The DNA here is from genome assembly GCF_964194025.1 of Convolutriloba macropyga. NCBI lineage: Eukaryota > Metazoa > Xenacoelomorpha > Acoela > Convolutidae > Convolutriloba > Convolutriloba macropyga. The sequence goes on along the minus strand of NW_027450642.1, from coordinate 30,718 downwards.
GTAAAACAACTTCCAGAAAAAACAACCTGAGGAAACCCAGGGTACATTTTCTATGTATTAAAATTTTGACAATAAAGCTTGTGATATACACAAATTGGCGATTACTTTCTAAACAATAAGTGTTCACACAAAATTATTTTGTTTATGTTCCTTACAAAATTGTATATCAATTTTTTGTGCTATTAAACAAACAAATTTTTATTTAAAAGACAGAAATATTTTGTTCTCTGAAATACCGGCCTAAGCCGCATCTATCAAAATATACTATGTAACCATGTCCTAAAAATATTTATTATTCATAAATATAAACAGGTATGGATTTTAAATAAATAAGTTTGTACATTTGTTACCTCCAAAAGGAAATTGAATTGATGTTCACTTTAACGCCTGAAAAATAGCAGGTAACATAGCGTGGTGCAAAGTTAACACGTCTGCTAAGTGCAGACGAATAGAAACTGTCACTGAGAACAGTCACCTCGTGGCCGAACAATTTAGTGTTGAACTTAATTCTTTATCAAAGTCAAAAGTTATTAAAACATTTCAACTAGCTCTATTGTTATTAGATCGTAATCGAAAACAACATTACCGAACATTCCTTACGGATAGCTCCATCAATAATAGCGAGATCATTAGTGAACGTTCACTCGTTAGCGCTCCTTATGTCATATAGAGAAAACGCGCGGGATCACATGGCGCAGTCGCAAATAAAAATTCCACTCGGAGTTCCTGTATTTTGGTAGTCATGGTCAATCCGCCTACAGAATGGAGTACGTGGTTCGGCACATTAAAAATGACCATAATGGCGAGAGACAACCTACAAGTTGATAAACTGTTGAAACTTAAAACGACGAGAGCTGAATCATTATACCCAACCCTGCCAACATACGAAGAACCCCTCGAAGGAAGAACAGACAACAAAGAAAGACAGAGAGAACAGCGAAAGGAACACAGAATAGTGGTCTGGGAAATTAAATGTAAACAAGTCGAGCGAAGAGGACCGATGGTAGACAGAATCACTTGGGAGGAAGCCGACCTAAAGATCAAAAGCTTAATATACCTTTCCCTAGGATCAGAAGGCAGCAGAGCTTACCACCAAAAAACCCTTATACAAAAATAGAACGCTGCGCAACAAATGAGCTAGTCCATAAACTAGCACTGACATTCACCAGACCACGAAATACAACATTCGATTGATTCCAACGCTTTAAAGCAGTGCAGCAATCAAAAGAATCCTTCGAAACATTCTACAGTCGTCTCTGCGAACTAGGAGCCCATTGCAGATTCGAAAGGCGAGAATAAGATCTCGTAGAAGACATATTTATGTCGAACATGAGAAGTTTTTTATCCAAATGGAACTACTATCAGAAGTGCGGACACCTCAGCAGGCTCTTAACTATGCAGTTAACAGAGAAACGGGTCAAGCCAACCAACCAGGAAATCCTGAAGGCAAATACGAGCTGGAACACAGTCTCGTATATTCGTCAAAACAAACCACGAACGCAAATGACAAACACACGACAGTATTCCACGTCATGCTGGAAACGTGGAAACCCATTCTCAAGGGCTCACGTGGACCACAGGATAACTCCTCACCAAATTGCAAACAACAACAGACCAGAAGAGTCAAACACATAAAACAAGAAATGCCAGAAAGTGACCAAACGGAGGAGAGCGTAGACGTCGAAGCCGGGTTATACATCAAAGAGCTCCATGAGACTGGGCCAACATAAACCTCATACGTCCAACAGAATTCAGTGCAAAGAAAAACTAAACAGTTAACAAGGATCCAAATGGAGATTTCTGGGTGGAAACAACAACAGGCTCACACAAGTTGCAGTGGTTAGTGGACACCGATTCTCCAATGTCATTTATGAATGCAGAATTCGCCCATCAACTCCAAAATGAGATCCCAAACGCCCAAATACTGGACTACACAGAAAACCATCTGCAAAAGATTTACAAACAACAACATCGAGATAAAAGGAATACTAACACTCGTCTTAAAGTCAGAATCCTGGACAGCAAAAACACGCAGAGTGTTGATAGTAGAAAAGTATTGATAGTAGAAAAGCAAACAAACAACATCATGGGGAGAGATATACTTACAAAACTCGGCATCACTCTCAACGCAAACAAAAAACCCGATAAGAAAATTATCCATTTTGTGAAATCCATGCTATAAAACACGCAGAGTATTGATAGTAGAAAAGCAAACAAACAACATCATGGGGAGAGATATACTTACAAAACTCGGCATCACTCTCAACGCAAACAAAAAACCCGGTAAGAAAATTATCCATTTTCTGAACTCCATGCGGAGAAAAACAAAAAAAATGGATAACCACAAATATCCACATTTATGTACAAGACTGGAGCGCTCCAAATTTTCTGTTGCAAAATCAATATTCAAATCGCAATATATCCCATCCCAACACAAAGAAAAAAGAGTACCACTTCACTTATTTGTTAAAGTGGAACAGGAACTACAAAAAATCATCGACGAAAAACAAATTACAAAATTGGACAAATGTTCAGACGAACTCTTCATAAGTCCCGTAGTGATAACATTGAAAAAAAGACAAAACAGTAAAAGTATCTCCCGATTCCAAAAAACTAAACGACGCTGTACATAAAAGCAAATATCAGATGCAAAGCATGGATCATTTAATTGATTCCGTCGCAGTTTTCATCTGCGAAGAGAAAAACCAGCCAGTACAAAATTTCTTCTCCAAAAGTGATCTGAATTATGCATATAGTCAAATACCATTAGATGAAAACTGTAACTTTAATATTCAAGGCTGAAGAGCTACTGGCCCATATAGATTCATAAATGGATTCTGCGTTTCAACTGACATTCCAGCAACGTTCCAAAAAACAAAAGACAAAAGATTACATGAAATAAAAACAAAATTCGCATAATTGGACGACATTCTAATAATAACAAAAAGAAAGTTAGAAGAACACGAAAAGGAGATAGACAAAATCATGCAACGATTAAATGACGAAAATATAGCAATCAATCTCCAAAAAAGCGAATTCGCCAAAAAACAGGTAATGTGGTTGGGATTTACAGTGACTCCAAATGGAGTAACCCCCACAAAACAAAAAATACGAGACAATCATATTTAGAACACTCTAAAACGCTGAAACAACTAAGATCGTTTATAGGAAGCATCCATCACCTTTAAAAATTTCTCCCAAAACTGGCAAGAATTTCCGAACTTCTCAGACCGTTGCTAGACTGAAAAGATAAACATACAGAAGCGTTTAACCATATCAGATCTCAAACAAAACAAATAACGAAGAATAAACACTTTGATACATCGAAACAAACAATAGTACGATGTGATACCAGCAAAAAAGCCTAGGAGCCTGCCTAAAACAAAAATCTGGCAACTTATGGAAACCTATTGCCTTCCCAAGTCGTTTTCTAAACAATTTAGATTCACGATATAGTACTAACGAACTAAAACTGCTAGCAGTCGTGTGAGTTTTAGAACATTTTAAATACTACATTTACGGCTCAGATTTCCTTCTCCAAACGGACCATAAAGCGTTACTTACAGCACTCAAAGAAAATAGAGGTAATAAAACCTACCAAAGTAGACTAACAGGATGGGTAGATCGATTACTACCAATTCATTTCTCAGTCGAACACGTTGAAATATGTGATTTGCAGATTATCTTAGAAGAAATCCAACAGGAGAAGCAGTTCTCCCATCAGACGAAGACAAAAACTTCGTAATTAACGCGATAGAAGAAACTAATTTCTTATTGCTACGCGATGCTTTTACTCCAAACGGAGCAACAAAATCAACCTATCAATTTACAGGCACAAAACAAGTCAAAAATGACGTAATGAATATAAAGCAAGTATACAGCAATACAAACAACAGTTTTTGCATTCACACATTTAAAATTCAGGTGGACAATCGTTTACACTCATTTAACCCAAAACCTACAAAATCACAAATTCCATTCAAATTGGTATACAAAAACATTGTTGGCATAACAACAAGACAAAATACACTAAAAGAACCATTCAACATCCGTAATACACGAAGGTCAAGAGCCCCAAGTAGACTTAAAAAACTCCAAATGGAGCAACCTAGTGGGTCTAAAAGCTTTACCAATTTAAGTACTCAAACAGAGTACACTTCAAACAAAGGCAAAGGCCTTGATTCCTTAGATCACACGATACATCTAGATTTATTCACTGCTTATCAAGATTTACCAACTCCCTCATATAGAGAAAACTAAGATAAAGTTTTCAATGAAAAATTCCTCGCGGAAGCCTCGCAAAAAGAATTGAAAGTCATAATAGACTTGGTTAATGCACAAAATTGGGATGATTTGAAAAAAATAAACCCCTTATATTTCCGAATCAGACGAGACTTATCCGTAACTCCCACCAACAGTTTATTAAATGACAACCGACTAGTTATTCCATCAAAAATTAAACAACTAGTACTCGACACTATCCACCATAAGCATTCAGGACAAGTGGGGATGCTAGCATTAGCTGAATCAGTTTGGTTGCCGCATATCTGAGAGATAATCTCCAAAGCAAAGGCCTGCCGACATTGCACTTAGAAAGGTAAAAAGCTAAAATCTCTTATTTCCAAAAATCATTTGGGGAAACTTCCTCAACTTAAAGAACCAAATGAAGAAATCCAAATGGATTTCGCAGGTCCAATACCCTACAAAGTAGCACACAAAATGACTATACTCTAGTAACAGTAGACAGATTATCACGTTTCCCACACGCGGAAACTTTCCATAACTGCGACACTTAAACGGCTATTTACTACCCAAACAATACTGCAAAAAAACATGGCATCCCTAGATCCATACGATGCGATCAGGCCCAAGCGTTCAAAGCAAAAGAGTTCGAAATATTTTGCAAAAATATAAATTTAAAATTATTCCTCGCTCCAGAAGGAGATCATTGAGGAACAGGAATAGCCGAACGAATCATCCAAACAATTAAAAGACGTTTAGCGGTTTAGACATCGAACACAACTGGAGTTCAGAAACTTTAAGCTCCAGATTAGCTAATATTATTGAGAACATAAGACCCATAGCGAACAGAACCACAAAAGTAACTCCGTTTAAGGCCCATTTTGGTAGAAAACCAAATATAGAACTTTCAAACATGCTAACTAAGCCATCAACAAGAAACCTAACGTACCACAAATTGAAAAGTCGTTGTTTGAACAAGCAACTACTCCGACACGAAGCACTCACCCAAGAGGAAATGTGGAGACGGGATGGAAGCTCCGAGGACGAACTGGAAATTCAGTACAGACAAGACCCCGCTCAAATAGCTTAACCGCAGCGCATAGACTCTGACGATTCAGAAAATCTACCGTTGAGCAGAAATTCACCACGTATGATAACTCAATCTGAATTTTATTTCTCAATCGGAGACAAGACAACTAAATTAATATTTAAGAAGAAAAACGTAGCACGTAAATCAATAGCTAGAAAAGCAAAAGAACCAAAAATTACATTAGCCCCCAATGCCCCAATGGAATATAATTCCCGATGGCACTATAACCAATTATACACCACATGCAATTACCATAGACACCCCTTTACGGAAAAACACGTTAATTCGAAAAAACTTTATTGCTGCAGCTACCTAAACTAAACCTATTCCCGAAACCAAATCAATTCCAGAAACAAAGCCTAGTCTAATACACATGGTAGCATGTAAAACTGTAGGGGAATAAAAAAGGAATCAAGGAAAATTACAAAAATTCTGTTTAGAAGAAGCAAAGTACACAAAAACCGCAAGCAAACCCTGGCAACAAGCAGTCCACAAGTCGCCAGCCAAAAAAGCACATACATTCATGCGCTTTCCTGACCATCAAGCGCGCCAACAGAGCCTAAAGTAAATATTACTGTCAAAAACGACAAGGAACAAAACGATGCCAAACGGACTAAAAAAACATCACAACAAAGAATGTTCCTACTAGAACACGCTGGTCAAGGAACCAGCTTGTCCAACCAGGAACCAAAAACTGCAACAGAGCAGAAAACTCAAAACTCCAAAAGGATTTAACAAGACAAAAGCGAAACACAGCACACCACTAGCAAATTTCAACGAACGCGCTAAATTAGCTGCAATTCAAAACAGCTTAGAAACGAACTCCATGCAGAGAATGCGACCAACGAGCTCGGATTCAAATACATCCAATAGATCATTTTTAATTTTTAATACATCCGAGCCCCAACCAATTCAATAGAAGTGTACAATATTGAAGCGGACTCACATGATGAGCAAGCCTATGAAATCATTACGAGCAGCAACCGAGAAGATTTCATGGAAGTCTCCCATTGAGTCCAAGCACCCAATCACTTCCAATCATAACTGCAACATCAACACTTGAAGACAAAGCCGAAACTCAAACAACAGCGAAAATAGAATTTTCCGTATCAATTAGGAAAATAGACAAAGTAACGGAAAAGATATATTCCCAAAAAGACAAGATTCACAAACAGCGAACGAGATAGAAACCAACACGCCTGAAACAGAACAACAGATAATCCATCTCGATTCCTCCAATTCAACTAATCAAACGGCTGACATGACAAACACTACTTCGGATAACAAACCCCAAGCAACGCAGGTTCCAAGCATTCCAATTCTTACGGAACTAAGCACACATCTCTATACGGAACCAAGCCAACCCACAACATCAACATGCCGGGATACAAAAGCCGCCTTAGAAAGCAAACCTACCTCCAAAAACAACACGGGTCAACTCCACATGGAGAACATTTACAGCAGGGCCAGCTCGCTTACATAGAAAACACCGCCGTCATCCCCTCAAGCAGATTCGATCTCCGACCACAATGAGGAAGACATACAAGCCCTAAACAAAATCCCATAACATGCGATTTTTTTTATCAGAGGGGGGAATGAGATACCGGCATAAGCCGCATCCATCAAACTATACTATGTAACCAAGTCTTAAAAGTATTTTTTTTCATAACTAGAACCAAGTATGGTATATAATTTATTGAGTTTGTACATATGTTACCTCGGAAAGGAGATTGAATTGATGTTCACTTTAACACCTGCAAAATAGCAGGTAACTTAGCGCGGTGCAAAATTACTACGTCTGCTAATTGCAGACGAATAGAAACTGTCACTGAGAACAGTCACCTCGTGGCCAAACAATTTAGTTTTGAACTCAATTCTTTTTCAAATTCAAAAGTTATTAAAACAGTTCAACTGGCTCTATCGTTATTAGATCATAATCGAGAACAAGATTCCCGAACATTCTTTATGGATAGATCCATTAATAATAGCGAGATAATTAGTGAACTTTCAGTCGTTAGTGCTCAGAACGGATATATGTCATATAGAGAAAACGCGCGGAATCACATTTTTTATTGCCTATTTGGTTTAAATATATGGTAGTGTTTTCGTATATCAAACTATTTCTTCAGTTTTAGATTCAACTTATAACACATGAATGAATGTGACACTTTGTTCTAACTCTTATCAAAAAAGAACTTTGTAGCCAACAAACCAGTCCCTTGCCATATAAAGGACAACATGGCCGGGTGAAAATTTGTTATTTTGGCACAAAAACAATTTTGACGGCACGAAGTCTGGACTTGAACGCACAAATTTTCAAATTTAGAGCGCTCCAATTTTGGTTCGAAACGTGTTATGGTCTATAAAGGTGCAACTGCTGTGAAAATTGACCAGTGCTGGATTCGAACCAGCATCTCTTACTTGCAAGCCTAACGTGCTATCCATTTACACCAACTAATCTTAAGCTCTCGAACTTGGGCATCTCTTATACTCCGTTCTCACGTTCTTTCTTGCTCCTCAAGGTTTCATTTTCTTAGCCAAGTATACGCAGAACAAGTAGAGCTTCTTTTCAAATTGTGTCACGCTTATGTTATGCACAATTTGCACTATGTTCTTCTCTCTCAACCTTCCAACAATTCCAATAGCAGCCAATCGCCTCTTATTAATCTCAAAAGCATTTACAAATTGCCAGAAACTTTTTCGGCAACAACCATACTGATCGGTGATAAATGAACACCAAAATTTTGAAAATCAGAGTTATGTGGCGCACGGAGAAGCGCGTATGCTGCCTTCTAAACCACTGATTCATATTATGAAGCTATTTTGAAGATACTTGCTGGACAATCCAGGCCATAGACTTCTCCTCCAATATACTTCGGGGATACCCACTCGACGAAACATAAATTTCTTTGGGATGTCCGTCAGGCACTAATATCTAATGCTTTCCGTATTTTTAGTGCTGAATACAAATTCAAATACAAATAGCCAAAAACAAAGTCATTAATGATAAAGGGACAAATTTGGAGTGAATATAGAGAAACATAACCGACTAACGTCGGACGAATTGCTCTGAAACAACAGGCGAGCGATGGGCTTCTTCAGTAGCTAGCCCTGGTTCAGTGAAGCTAGCTTTAGCTTGATTTGGTTCTTCAACTTTTAGATGTAGCCTTGTTAGTAAATAAATCAAATAAAAAGCTGGTATTTTAAAAATTTGCATAATATTGTAAATTTTAAAAGAAAAGCTACCAGATTTTAATTGAAAATTTTTTCTCTGGCGTTATTTCAAGTAACTCGTCTGCAAGACCTGAAAAGCTTCGTTGACCAGTAATGCTTGTTAAACTCAGAAAAGGACAAAAACATTCAAAAAAAAAATTGAAAACAATCGCAAATTTTAAAAAGATCCAGCTGAAATTCACAATATTATAACCTTCAAAAACATTTAATGGTCTCAGAGACCATCTAGTATCCCTATTTCAAGCATTAATTAGCTTCGCTGGCTCATAAAGATCCATAAGATTGAAAAAAGATTAAAAAATTGTTCCAAAAATTTGACAAAAAATACTGTCATAAAATTGCTTAAGCTGAGGTCATCAAAATATTGATAACCATTCCATTAACTCTTTCAAAAAGGCGACAGTTTATTGTCAAATTTTGGAGGAGGTACCTAGGACCCTGATGACGACAAAAATTATGAAAATTTCAAAAAAATTCAAAAACTTGCAAATATTTTTTTAAAAATTGCCAATATTTAAATCTTGAAAAACATTCCATTACACTTAGAAACTATACAGTAACCTACTGTCAAACCGTAGAGGAGGTTCTTCCGATCTTGAGGCAGGAGAAATCTAAAAACAGACAAAAATTCTTAGAAAGAAATATTTAAAAAATTTGCTAATATTTGTCATATTGAAAAATTGAAAGCTATTTCATGGCTAATAAAACTTTTTCAGGAAATTATTATCAACCCCTTAAGCACATTTTCTGGCCCCTGCATCTGGAGAGAAGTGAAAAGTGCAAAATAAATGTCAACAAAATGAAAGAAATAGCACGTTTTTTGTCAAAAATGCTAAAATTCGTGATGTTCAAATGTTTAAACCATTCCAATAGCAATAGAAACTAAGCAGTAACCTAATATAAAACAATATAAAACCCTATAGGACGTTTTTTGACACCTAAGGCTGAAAAACTCAAAAATGGACAAAAATTTTCAAAAAGCTTGAAAAAAATTGTGAAAAGTGGTATGAAATTACGTGTTTTTAGCGATCGGTTGTTCGAGCATAGCCACGTGGGAGGGGGTTCACTGGAGGGCTGATGGGGAGGGGGCGGTTGGCCACAGATGGGTGGGGGGGGCAACAGCGCGGTGGTGGCGGTTTGACGCAATTTTGAATAGTGGGGGGTCAAAAGTGGGGGTGGGGTGTCTTCAACCTCTGGGAACCACCCTTCATACCCTAAGTATAAGTGTCCAAAACAATTTGAGCTGAAACAGAGCTGAAAGGCTCTATGATCACTTATTACCAGCTGGGTGCTACTTGTTTATCCCGTTTTTGAGGACAAAAAGTCAAAAGCGTCAGGTGAAAAATCGGTCAAGCGAAAAATCGCATATAAAAAGACCGACAGGACTAATATAATTGCTACAAATTAAGTTAAAAATACTTTTAAAAAAACCAAAATTCTGATAACAGTTGGCGGGGTTGTGGGGTACAAGTCGAAACTAAAAAGTACTTAAAACTTTCAGAAATAACAACTTTCAGAAATAACAACCTGATTGAAACCCAGGGTACATTTTCTATGAAGTAAAATTTTGACAGTAAAGCTTGTGATATACACAAATTGGCGATTACTTTGTAAACAACAAATGTTCACACAAAAATAATTTATTTTTGTTGCTAACAAAATTGTATAACAATATTTTGCGCTAATAAACAAACAATTTTTCATGTAAATGATAGAAATATTTTGTTCTCCATTGCCTATTTGGTATAAATATATGGTAGTATTTTCGTATATCATACTATTTCTTTAGTTTTAGATACATGTTATAACGCATGAATGAATTTGATACTTTGTTCGAACTCTTTTAAAAAAAAGAACTTTGTAGCCAACAATCCAGTCCCTTGCCATATAAATGAAAACATGGCCGGGTGAAAGTTCGTTATTTTGGCACAAAAACAATTTTGACGGCACAATAGTCTGGACTTGAGCGCACATATTTTCAAATTTTGAGCGCTCGGATTTTGATTCGAAACGTTTTGTGGTCTATAAATGTGCAACTACTGTGAAAATGGACCAGTACTGGATTCGAACCAGCATCTCTTACTTGCAAGCCTAAAGTGCTACCCATTTACACCAACTAATCTTAAGCTCTCGAACTTGGGCATCTCTTATAATCCGTTCTCACGTTCTTTCTTGCTCCTCAAGGTGTAATTTTCTTAGCCAAGTATACGCAGAACAAGTAGAGCTTCTTTTCAAATTGTGTCACGCTTATGTTATGAACTATTTGCAACCTCAACCTTCTCTCAACCTTCTCTCAACCTTCTAACAATTCCAATAGCAGCCAATCGCCTCTTAATCTCAAAAGCATGCAAAAAATGCCAGAAATTTTTTCGGCAACAACCATACTGATCGGTGATAAATGAATACAAAAATTTGAAAATGAGAGTTATGCGGCGCACGGAGAAGCGCGTATGCTGCCTTTTAAACCACTGATTCATATTATGAAGCTATTTTGAAGATACTTGCTGGACAACCCAGGCCATAGACCTATCCTCCAATATACTTCGGGGATAACCACTCGACGAAACATAAATTTCTTTGGGATGTCTGTCAGCCACTAATATCTAATGTTTTCCGTATTTTTAGTGCTGAATACAGATTCAAATACAAATAGCCAAAAACACAGTCATTAATGATAAAGGGACAAATTTGGAGTGAATATAGAGGAACATAACCGACTAACGTCGGGCCAATTGCTCTCAAACAACAGGCGAGCGGTGGGCTTCGTCAGTAGCTACCCGTGGTTCAGTGAGGCTAGCTTTAGCTTGATTCGACTGTTCAACTTGTAGTTTTCTAGCCTTGTTAGTAAATAAATCAAATAAAAAGCCGGTATTTAAAAAATTTGCAAAATATTGTAAATTTTAAAAGAAAAGCTTCCAGATTTTAATGTAAATATATTTTCTCTGGCGTTATGTCAAGTAACTCGTCTGCAAGAACTGAAAAGCTTCGTTGACCAGTAATGCTTGTTAAACTCAGAAAAGGACAAAAACGTTCAAAAAATTTGAAAACACTCGCAAATTTTAACAAGATCCTGCTGAAATTCACAATATTAAAACCCTCAAAACCAGTTAATGGTCTCAGAGATTATCTATTAACCCTATTTCAAGCTTTAATTAGCTTCGCTGGCTCATAAAGACCATAAACTTGAAACAAGAAAAAAATATTCCAAAAATTTGACAAAAAATTAAATACTATCATAAAATTGCTTAAACTGAAGTCATCAAAATATTGATAACCATTCCATTAACTGTAGAAAAAATGCGACAGCTGATCGTCAAATTTTGGAGGAGGTACCTAGGACCCTGATGACGACAAAAATGAAAATAATTTCAAAAAGGTTCAAGATCTGGCAAATAAATTGCTAAAATTTAAACCTTGAAAAAAATTCCATTACACTTAGAAACTATACAGCAACCTATTGTCAAATCGTAGAGCAGGTTTCAGAAATCTTTATTCAAAAAATATTGCTAAAATTTGTCATATTAAAAAATTGAAAGCTATTCCATGGCAAATAAAACTTCTTCAGTAACTTATTATCAACCCCTCAAGCACATTTTCTGGCCCCTGCATCTGGAGAGAAGTGAATAGTGAAAAATAAATGTCAAAAAAAGAAAAAAATTGCACGTTTTGTCAAAAATGCTTAAATTCGTGATGTTCAAATGTTGAAACCATTCCAATACCAATAAAAACTAAGCAGTAACCTAACATAAAACAATATAGAACCCTAGAGGAGGTTTTTTTGAAAACTAGGGCTAAAAAACTCAAAAACTGACAAACATTTTCAAAAAGCTGGAAAAAAATTGTGAAAAGTAGAATGAAATTGCGTGTTTTTAGCGATCGGTTGTTCGAATGGAGCCACGGGGGGGGGGTTCACTGGAGGGCTGATGGGGAGGGGGCGGTTGGCCACAGTTGGGTTGGGGGGCAACAGTGCGGTGGGGGGGGGGGGGTTGGGGCAATAATGAGTAGTGGGGGGGGGGGGTCAACAGTGGGGGTGGTGTGTCTTCAACCTCTAGGAACCACCCTTCATACCATAAGTATAAGTCTCCAAATTAGTTCGAGCTGAAACAGAGCTGAAAGGCTCTATGTTCACTTAATGCCCACTGGGCGCTACCTGTTTACCCCTTTTTGAGGACAAAAAATCAAAACCGTCAGAGGAAAAATCGGTCAAGCGAAAAATCGCTGGAAATGAAGACCGACAGGACTAATATAGTTGCTACAAACTTTGTTTGAGAGCGATTAATCAGAAGTACGTGGGTGCGTGAAACAAACGATCATGAATATAACTACCCACTTGAGACAAGCGAACAATTTATGACGCACCATCAAAAATAGAAGCACATAGTGACAATAATTCAACTGCAGTTAGCTCAGTCATTAAAAACTTAGGCGCATGGGAAGCAACAACGTGCAATCAATATGCTGAAAGAAATAAAAAGTGTTGGTTGCTTCTCCAGCATTGAACATTGTCCTTCTTTAAACCTTCAAAAAAGCATTCTGGTATAACATATTGAAAACAATGGCTCAAGTGGCTGAAAGCCATGGATCAAGTAGGACAGATACCAAATTAGAATATAGACCTGAAGTCCAAAAATTAAAAAAAAAACATAGCAAGACAAGTCCTGAAATACAATTCAAAGATTTGAATGAAAAATTTAGATGTACTTTACCTGACCACCAGATCAATTGAACAATGCCAGCCAGAACACAAACAAAATACAAACAAAAATTGAAAAACAAACAATCAAACAAACTAAACAAAATTATACTCATTGCTAAAACTCTTGAAGCTTTCACCCCTTAGCCAAAATTTGATCCCTTCAAATATACCTACTTCAAAAATATGTTCAAGACCAATTTTGTTTCTGAAATCGATCCAGTATTATATCTGCAAGACCTGAAAAAACTTCATTGGCCCTTGAAGATCGATTAACTCGATAATGAACAAAAAACTTAGAAAATGAAATCAAGTGCAAATTTTAAAGAAATGTTGCCTTAAAATGTGATATTAATATCTTCCAATCATTTCAGTTTCTAGAGGCTATTTAGTAGCCCAATTTCATGCCTCACAAAATCATTGGCTCAAAGATCGATGAACAATAATTGTTAGAAAATTTTTCATTTTTCAAAATAAAGAAATTCGTTCTATTCAGATGTTGAGAAACATGAAATTGCCTCCTAGCAACTATTTAATAAAATAATATCAAACCCTGGATAAAGTTAGGTGGATACTGAGGCAAGGTTAAATCGTTGTAAACAAATGCATTGAAACTAACTACCATGCAGTAATTTTTTTTGTCAAACCGTGGAATAGATTTTCTGGCACTTGAGAATAGACAAATATCAAAAATTGAAAAAAACTTTAGGAAACCTTAAAAAAATTGCTAATTTTATTTTAAAAAATGCTAAAATTCAAGACATTAAAATGTTGAAAACCAATCCATTATTACAAGAAATTATGCAGTGCCCTATTATCGAACCTCAAATGAGATTCCCTGGCCTCTGAACTTGGAAAAACTCAAAAAATACCAAAAAAAATTGAAAAAATTGCAAAAATTGGCATCATTTTGCGTGTTTGTGTTTGTAGTACAAAAAGAGGGAGCTCATAAAACGGTAATAACAAGTACTTTTGTTTCGTAAAAGCCTTCCATCTATTTTTAATAACTTCAACCTCAGAAAAACACAAAAAATAACAAAAAAAATGAAAAATTGCACCATTTTTGAGACCAAAAACTCCTAAAAATGACGTTCTAAACTTAAATTAAGGCAGTCCCAACAACTGCAGCACTAAAAGCAGTTGAAGAACTACTAAAGCCCACTTTGAGCCTCTAATGAAAGTTAATGCCCTCTGGGCTTTACCTGTATATCCATTTTGAAAGGTCAAAGTCATTGAGAAATATGTGAACAAATCTTAAAAACATAGCAAGGCAAGTCCTGAAAAATTATTCAAGGAATTAAATGAATAACTTAAAAAGACTTTAACTTACCAGCAAATCAATTGAACAATGGCAGCCAAAACACAAACAAAATCATCTCAACAAATTGAGAAACAAACATTCAAACAAACTAAACAAAAATATAACAATTGCTAAAACTTTGAAGCTTTTACGCCTTAGGTAAAATTTGATCCCTTTAAATACACCAATTTCAAAAATATGCCAAAAACTTATTTTTGAAATTGCTGCAGCATTATATCTGCAAGGCCTGAAAAAATTCATTGACCCTTGAAGATCGATTTACTCGAAAATAACCCAAAAATTTTTCAAAAACAAAAAATCAATGGCAAATTTTAATGAAATGTTGCTGAAAATTTTGATAATCTTATCTTAAGAAACATTTTTGTGTCTCTAGGCTATGCAGTAACCCAATTCCAAGCCTTAAGTAAATTGATTGGTTCAAAGGTCGATAGGCATTAATTTTTATTAAAAAATTCAAATTTCAAAAATTAAAAAGTCGTTCCTTTAGAATGTTGAAAACCATTGAATTGCCCCATAGCAACTGTTTAACATTATACTATCAAACTTTGCATTAGGTTATCTGGCTACTTAGGCAAGAAAAACTGAATAAAATTCAAATTTTTTGAAAAAACTTTTCAGAAAATTTTGAAAATTCGAAACGTTAAATTGTTGCGAACAGATCCAATGAAATTAACAACCACGCATTAATTTTTTTCAAACCGTGAAATAGATTTCCTGGCACTTGAGAATGGACAAATATCAAAAGTTGACAAACCTTAAAAAAAATTGCAGATTTTATCAAACAGAAGCTAAAATTCGTGACATTACAATGGTGAAAACCAATCCATTGTTACTAGAAACTATACAGTGCCCCATTATCAATCCTCAAAGAAGATTCTTTGGCCCTGAAGCTCGAAAAACTCAAAAAATGACAAAAATTTTCAAAAAACCTGAAAAAAATTAGTATCATTTTGCGTGTTTGTGTTTGTAGTACCAAAAAAATAGATCACAAATGGTCATAACAAGCAATTTTGTCTCGCAAAAGGCCTTCATCAACTTTAAAAAACTTCAAACTAAGACTAATCAAAACAAACATCACGAAAAACTTACAAAAATTGAACCATTTTGATTCCAAAAACACCTAAAAATGACCTTTCAACCTTAAATTAAGGCCATCCCAGCAGCTGCACCACTCTAAGCAGTCAAAGAACTACTAAAGCCCAATTTGGGTCTCTAATGAAACTTAATGCCCGCTGGGCTTTACCTGTTTATCCCGCTTTGAAAGATCAAAGTCATTGAAAAATAAGTGAACACATCTTTCAATGACACAGCGCACCAATACAACTCAAATTCTTTGAATTGCAAAAAAAACACAGCGCCCCAATACAATTCAAATTTTTTCAGTCGTAAAAAACACCAGAAGAAAAAATTAGGTTTTTTGTCCTAATTGTTGAGATCTAATATTACAATTTTGAACAAACTGAACAAAAAAACTCGCTCTTCTTAGAGCGAAAATGACGTCCAGCACACCCGAGTTTACCACCTTAAACCCATAATAGAGACCGTATCAAAATCATCTATCGTGCGTAGGGCATCCTCAATGACATATCCACAATCATACAAAAACTAAACAATGTCTCAAATGACGTATTTTGCATTGCACATTGACCACAAAATGATATAATTTAAATTACTTTTGAATAAAGGAAAAATTTCTTTATGATAACTTAGACTCCATATCTAACACCATAGAAATCTATTGCCCATAAAAGACCAGAAACATAAAAATTGTGCATCCATTTTTTTATGTTGACAGGAATTGTAGTATTACGAGAGCCGTTACAAATGAACGGATAATTAATCCCGCATTAGAGCGAACGTATTTAGGCGCTAATTAACCATTCTTTCGCCGCGCGCTAAACACTGACGCTTGTTAAGACTACCAGTACACAAGTATTTAAACAACTCAGTTCGACTTATTTAAATAACACAACTTTAGGCCTGGATCTCCTCGCTTATATCCAGGATAGAAAATGTACGTTGTTGAACGTAGGCGGCCTGTAAAACCACAGTTTCTTTTGATTTAAATTACTTCTGCTTTTGACAGTTGCAATGCAGATCTTTCCCCCCAAGTTCAATAAAGATGAAGCAGATTGCTTCAGGGGAAAAGACAATAGAGTCTCATAAAAAGCCCCCAAGAAAACCATAATTGTTGCGGTTTTAGAAGAGGGGAAAAGCAGAAAACAGGCGCGTACGAAATCAATAATTGATGCTCTCAGCTTTTTAGATTTTTATTATTTTTTAGAGTTTCAATAATTTCTCCGTGAGATAAAAAAGAGTTAATTCTCTTGCCTTCTCGGCCAATAGGAAAATTAAGAAGCACCTCACTATGAACGTGAGTTTGTGATTCGCTCCCTATCGGCCCAAACGGAGCTGAGAGGAATTAATTGTTTCTCTCAGCGAAGTGGGACGGAATAAAATTAGAGAGACAGAAATCACTCCCAGAAGCAAGCAGCAGACAACTGCTTTCATTTTTCTCAAAATTTAACTTCACTTTAACAATAAAATAGTCGAACAAAATTGTTTAATAACTTAGACAAATAATTCCAGATTTATTTTTATAACTTTCTTTTTCGACAAATAACATAACTGAAGAAACACCCAAGTGAACGATCGCCCAGCAGCTCACCTCCATTTCACCACTACACAACTGGTAATTAGTAAGCTGTAATTTTATATTTATTCTTTTATAAATTAAATACTTTCAGCCCCCCAACTATTTTAAATTGAGACTTATAGCACAGACAGGTCTTAGGCATATATCTTTGCCTTCGATTTGTTATATCTTTTGTCAAGTTTGACTGGCATACATAAAGAGATCCCGTATTGTGTGATCTGTAAGAGCCCAGCCAAATTTGATAACTGGTGCGCCCAGAGGAAAGAATCACGCCTGAATTTTTGTTTTTCTATCCGATCGGATTAAAATAGTAAAATAACCACTACCACAGAAGTGAAAGCACACTAATAGACAAACAAATAGAGTAATTTATATCAAATTTACGGCCGAAATACAGTAAATTTACATTAAAATAGTAACAGGCAACTGATTCTTTGCTCTTGTAAAATTGTTCTGACCCGGGTGGGGGTAATCTATGTCCAATTTTTAGATTATTTATATAACAATTGAAGTACTTTTACATTTTATAGTCAAAATTTAACCAAAAATCATCCCCCCCAAAACCTATTTAGCCTAATTGTCACCCAATTTTCATCAAATTTATGGTTAAATTTTAGTATTTACACCTTAAATAACCGAAATTCAACCAGATTCTATCCCCCCAAAACATATTTAATTTGATTTTAACCCAATTTTCTCCAAATTTATGGTTGAATTTTAGTATTTTCACTCTAAATAATTGAAAGTTATACAAAATTCATCCCCCCATAACCTGTTTAGTCTATTTCTAACCCGATTTTGACCAAATTTATGGTTAAATTTTAGTATTTTCACTCTAAAAAATCGGAATTTATACAGAATTTATCCCCACAAAATTTGTTTAGACTATTTCTGACCCGAATTGGACCAAATTTATGACTAAATTGTAGCATATACACTCCAAATAACCAAAAATTATCCAAATTTCACCGCCCCAACACCTAATTAAACTAAACTTTAGCCAATTTTCACCAAATTCACAGCAGAATTTTAGCATTTTCACACTAAATAGCCGATTTTTAACCAGAAATCGTCCCCCCAAATCATATTTAGAGTAACATATGTCTAATTTTTACTGAATTTTTGACCAAAATATAGCATTTTCAAACAATTTAACGTAAATTTAACCAGAATTCATCCCCCAATACGTGTTTAGTGTAATTTATATCTAATTTTCTACACATTTAAGCACATGTTGTTGCATTTTCACATTAACCAACCCAATTTTGGTTAAATTTAAGCCTTCCCTAATTGAATATTCACTCTGTTTTATCAATTCCTTGACCCGGGTGGGGTAATATTAATCAAATTTTAACCAAATAAACATCATTTTGACCTAAATTCTCAAATATTAACCAGATTTTAACAAAATTAACGTCACTTTTATTATAATTTAACGGATACTAATCACATTTAAGCCTTAAAAACATCATTCTTATCCAATTTTAACCAATATTACTCAAAAAAATAGCCATATTAACGTCATGTTTACACAAAATTAGTAATTATTAACCAAGTTTTGACCACATAAATCTCAATAAGGCTCAAATTTAACAAAGAATAACGGGTTTTAAACTAAATTTTATCCCCCCAACATAGATTTTTAGCCTGAAAATAACATAAATTGATGAGAATTCCCCCATTTTAATCGGTTTCACAAGTACAATTTCACCAATAGAGGTTTTAAACAGTGCATGGACCAAATTGGAATAGTTATTGTAGAACATCTTAATCTAACAGCAATAGAAAACACTAGAAGGGGTAAAATAACACGGTTTATTTCTGACGGAATTACTTTCTTAGCTATTTTCTACGTGTTTGAACATAATTCTCCCGCTGATTTTTGTATAACTTATGCATCTGAGAACCCTAATTTTCAGAATTTACTAACTTTGTTAAAAACTAAAAACAGTGTGATCGAGATTCCCGCAGAAAATTTAGCCAATAATTAATTAAAAGAGCGTAAACTAGCCTTTTTAACCCAATTTGTACAGAAATTTATCATAGAAAAGTTGTTGTTTCATGTTAAAATACGGTCATTAACAGACTCAAGCACTTTAGAAACAATATTTAAACACAATAATAGCTACAAAAATACTACTGCTGATGTACTAAACATCCCGTACTAAACGTTTTTATACTGTCTTCTGTGTAGTTTCATACAAAAATACAATAATAGAACAACAAAAACAATTGTTCTATGTTATTTATATGTCATATATTAAAGTAAACGTTCAAGATTTAAATATAAGTATTAAAGTACATAACAAAATAGGCAAAGTTTCATATTATTTAACTGATCAGAACAGAAACTTTTTATGCATTTACCATCACTCTTCTAGCGAAACAGAGACTGAAATCTACATAACTTACAAGTGGACCGACTCAAACTTTAAAGAACTTTTATGTGCTCTAAGAAATAAGAACAGTGTGATAGAATTAGCATAAACGTTATCATCTTGTGTGTGTGGATGAGCCACCAAAATAAAATTCCCCCGTTTGGTTTACAAATCTTAAAAATCATTAAACCCAAATACATCAACGTTTCTCCTGACGATCCGAGTTTACCAGATAGAGTTAAATTACTTATTAAAAAAGAATTTGTCACACAAATTAGATTTTCAAAAATAAACAGATTTCACCAATACTCTGTTGAATTTAAACACTCTGAAAGCACTTATCCTTGGTTATTAAATTTTACCGTTGAGCAAACCGATATTTACTCTTGGGTTGAAGTTTTTAGCACTGATAACGGCAAGAACTTTGAATTTAAAATACAATCATTAAACGGTCCTAAACAAATAAAATTCATAACACAAAACAAACAGTTCAACTTTCTACTTTAGTATTAGTGTTTTATTACTTAATTGTTATAACAAAAATATTTTCTACACTAATTACCCAAACTAATAGTACTTTCGTATAAAATATTCTTTTCATACACTAAAACAAAACATGGCAGTGAACGTTGTTGCGTACCCCGACATAGCGTTAGAGAAATTTACAGGTTTAGACCCATCTGAAGATGCCCAGGAATTCTTTAGTTTAATACAAAGAAAAATCCAATTCTCACTAGGAACAAGAGATCCTGCGGATGCTGATTTGTAAGCAGCATACGACGCTAGACAAAAAGCGTTGTTTGGTTCGGTTTTGCGTGGGCCCGCAGCCCAATGGTTTGAAACCTTAGCACCAGGTTTAGCATGGAACGAAGTTAGAAATCAGTTCATTACCCGTTTTACTGATGCAAAAGACAAGTATAGAAGAATTGAAGTCGAGAGTATTAAAAGGCAACCAGTTGAGTTGATAAAAAGCTATACACACCGAGTAACAAAAGCAGTTGAAAAAGGATGGCCAGATCCAGATTTTAACAACGACCAGCGTAACGCTAAGTGTATGGAGTACTTTGTAAGAGGATTAACGCCACCTACACTCCAGCAAAAGGCACATCAGCGGTTAATAGAAAACCCAGCTACAACTTGGCAACAATTACAGGATCATGTAGCAACTAAAGACTTAAGTTTTTCTGTTAGCAGTGAATTCACGGGTACTGCCTCAAGTAGTATCGACAATAAAATAGAAATAGAAGGGTTAAAAAACCAACTCACAGAAATTGCAAATTTAATGAAAGATCATAAAATAAACGCCACATACAACAACGACAATCCCAGATTCAAACAAAACCAGACTAGATTCTGCAAGTTTTGCAAACGTTCAGGTCACACAATAGCTTTCTGCTTTAAGTACAAGGACTTTAAAAACGAAAACCGAAACCCACCTCAACAACGAGAAAAGTTCACAGATAATTATAAACGTAGTAGGAGCCCTTCACCAGGTCAACAAAATTACAAATCAAACAATTATGACAATCGGAATTCTAGGGACAGACAAAGAAATAGTTATAACCAAAGTCAATTCAATTATCAAAACAACTCTAGATCAGACTACCGATATGGATCACCGTACCCATCAAACTCTTCAAACAATTACCGATCATCTTCTTACGATAACCGATCACAGGAACGAGACAATAACCATCGAAACCATCGAAACAACTCTTACAGAGATAACAATAGGCAAAATAGTAGGGATAGACAAAGCAACGGTTCTCAAAGATCAGATAATCGATATCGTGATAGGAGTAGAGACCATGACCGGGATAGGACACCTACTAGACAAAACAATAATACTCATTCAAGAGATAACAGTGAAGGGCGAAGCCCTCGAGTTCACTTTACCAGTGAAACTTCCAGAGACTATTTCAATAATGAGAATCACAACGACGAGTATTTAAACTAGACAGGTCTCCGTTCATAAACACTACTGATAACAAAGCAAGTTACTCACATATTTACATTAATTTATACCAATCCGTCGGAGACAAAAATAAAAATAACGGCTTAGAAACACAATTTTTATTGGACACAGGAGCATCAAGCTCTATAATTAATTACCACACCTATCTTGAACTATGTAAATTACAACACATTGAGATGAAAGCTTCAAAAAATCATACTTTAGCGGTTAATGGTGAGAAACTAAAACTTCTAGGTCAAATTACTTTCAAAACTTCATTCGACATTGAAGGAAAGTATCAAGTGGAAGTTACCACATGGGTTTCAGCAAAAGATGGTTGCAAGCCGAATTTGTTGGGAACGGATTTCCTTGAATCTACAGTAAAATCTATTGACCTAACCACTCCAAAAATTGATTTAAAAACCTACCCTGAAGTAGCCGTCACACTATCTAGATACCAAACGAAAAGCTATCCATACATTAGCTCTTACAAAATTGTAACTCTTGACCAGCAACTACCATTAGCACCAAAATCAACTCTAGTAATATCAATTAGACCTCCGAAGGAATTCTTCAGAAAGGGAACCTCCTTCGTAATTGGAAGTGAACTGCAAGCTCAAGGAATTTATACTTACAACGTTCAGTGTTTTAGAAAAGAAAAGGAATTACCAATAATGCTAAACAATCCTCAAAGGTTGTCATCCAAAAGGGTCCTATTGGGCACACTTTAGAAGACATTGAAATTAGACAAGACCCAGAATTTTCTGTAGTTGACAACGTTGCATTCATAAACCACCTAATGAATAGTGACACTAATTGGGATCAAATATTCCATGTTAGTGAAAAACAAGGTCCAAAAATTTCAAAAATTCAAAATTTCTTTGCAAGCAAAACTCCTGAAAAACAAAAGAAAACAGAAAAGCGAAAAAGGCAACAAGACTTTACCAACAACTACGAATTAGAAACAGACTTTAGCGACGACCTCAAAGATCTTAAGCCACAATTAGAAACAACTGATGAGAACATCAGACCCGTTGAACTTCCCAAAGAAAAACTTAACAGATTTGACAAAACCGATCAAGCGTTTCTCAAAAAATTTGATTTCAGTCAAGCTGATATCAATGACAAAAACTTAGACAAGTTACTGAGGACTTTAACTAAAAATAAAGACGTTTACTCTCAACACAAATACGATGTTGGAAAGATAAAACAAAAGTTTCATGTTAAACTTTTACCTAATTCAACTTTGACAAAACAAAGACCATCCAAAGTACCATTACATTATCAGCAAAAACTAGAAAACCTTTTGGAACAACTGTGTAAAACAGGTATAATCCGGGAAATGGGTAATGATAAAGAAATGGGATCAGAATTTATTAATACAATCATAATCCTACCCAAGGGGTACACAGTAAAACTGGTTATAGATGCCCGATATCTGAATTCAATAACAGACCTTAGTCGATATTCATGGCCACTCGAACCAATCGGAAGTCTATTAACTAGATTAAAAGGTATTTTCTTCACAACCAGTGATCTTTGTTCAGCCTATAACCAAGTCCCTCTAACTGAGGAAACCAAACAGCTGGTAAGTTTTGTAATTGGTCCAAAGCAATACACATTTGAACGCGGATTTTACGGCCTATGCGGTCTACCTAATTTCTTCAGTCGTGTAATGACTATCCATTTTGCACCATTAATTAGAAAAAAACAAGCTATAACCTACATTGATGACACCATCATGCAAGCACAAGATGAAACCGAAATGTTTGAAATAATTGACAAGTACCATGAACTTTTAAGGAAATCAGGATTGAAAGCTCAACCTGAAAAGACTAAATTTTTCCTTAGAAAAGTACAGTTCTTGGGACATGTAGTAGGTAAAGATGGGATACAACCAGTCAAGAAGCGAGTAGCAGATTTAAAAGCACTTAAGTCGCCTGAAAACAAACGTGATGTCATGAGAGTTCTAGGTTGCCTAGGATTCTACAGCATGTACATCAAAAATTTGCATGTTGACTGCAAACCATTTTATGACCTAACCCGCACAGAAACTAAATTTGTTTGGACAACGGAACACGAAAAACTGTTTAACGACATTAAAAACAGAATTAGCGAAGATACTATCTTAGCAATACCGGATACTAAATACCCTTTCCACGTGCATGTAGACGCTTCTTCTATAGGAGTAGGCTCAATTCTCGTTCAAGAATTTCCAGAAGGGAAACGAATAGTGTCTTTTAACTCTAGAATTTACACTAAAGAAGAACAAAAAATGAGCACCACAGCACGCGAACTTTGCGGTGTAATATCTGCACTACAAACTTATGAGCATTACGTAATTGGTTCTCCCCATCCAGTATATGTGTACACCGACCATAAGCCTTTAATGTATCTATGGGGTAGAAGAAGAAAACTCTCTCACAGGTTTTTTAGATACCAGTTAGTAATTTCTCAATTCCAGAACTTGAAAATTATTTGGACTGAAGGAAAAAACTTAGCTTTTCCCGACATCCTAAGTCGCAATGTAAAACTTAAAGATCTGGACAAGTATCAACTTAAACACAAAAAGATACCAAAAGACATTAGTTTTTACGACGAGCATGGTAACAAGGAAAAATACTTCATTTTGCGTGATAATGAAAAGGGACCAGCAGATGATTTTTTTCCAATCCTAAAACAAAGCATAACGGGTATCGACAAATTCACTTTCAAAAATGACAAAATGGTAAAGCAAAAGTACGACAATAATCAAAACAGACTTTGCTCAATAAACAATATTTCGGAAGATTTCTCGTATGGTTCATCAATTAACCACTATAGGCGTCACAGCAAACATGAAATAACCCCTGTATCAGAACAGGAGGAAGACAAAACGTCTGATCATTATACAGAAATTGATTCCTACCCTGATGAAGGGATAACCGAACAAAATTTTGACCCAATTTCGGAATTTGAATTGTTCAATGAGAACCAGCCACCGGAATTAGATTTTGACAAATTCTACATTGATCAAACTAATACCACAGACTCGGAGTACAGATTCCCTCTAGAATACGATAATGTTTTTCTCGTGAAAAATAGCACTTGTATAGACAAAACCGAATTAGCAAAAAAATTTCCCGAAAATACAAAAATACAAGATGCAAGAGAACTCATCGATAAACTGACAATCTTCTCTAAAGAAGTTGATTTAAATACGTCGGTAATTTGTCAAGAACAATTAAAAGACCCAGTGATACAACAAATTCGTCAATTAAGGACGAACAATAACAAAGATGAAAAGAAAATTGAATTCCGACAATCTAAAGCCATAATGTCATACATTAATAACTTTGAAAAACTGAGTTTTGTAGGCAACATCTTATGTATTCAACAACAAACAGACGAACCAGATATTGAATACTTAAAAATTTGTGTACCACTGTCATAGTTCTTTAAAGTTTTTCAGCTAGCTCATTGTGAACTGTCAGGTCATGTAGGTTTAGATAAAACACTTGCTAATGTAAAACGATTTTTTTATTGGCCCGGAATGTATAAATGGATTGAAAACCTAATTGCTGATTGCCTTGAATGCCAAAAAAATAAACAAAAACGGAGAGATATCCACGAAGCACCTCTCGAAAAGGGGACTGATACAGTCCCATTCCCCTTTCATACGGTCCATAATGATCACAAAGGACCTTTAAATCCTCCATCGAACGGTAAACACCATTGTTTAGTTATTGTCGATTCATTTTCACATTTCATTCAAGCATACCCTGTACGTTCCACAGACGCAGTAGACACCATAAAAGCTTTAGAAAAGTTCATCTTGTCCTTTGGAATACCACAAAAACTTGTTTATGATAAGGGTTCGGCATTCATGAACCAAGATTTTGCGAGTTACATTCATGAATTAGGTATAACACCCGCACCTCGAACTGCTTATGCGCCTTGGACTAATGGTAAAGTCGAGATCCAAAACAAACATCTAGGAGCACATTTCCGAATTTTTCTAGAACAAGCTCGAGGTAAATGGGACGAACTGGCACCAAAATTTGCTTTTTCTCATAACATGGTTCCAAATGCTAGTACTGGAATCTCACCTTATGAAATTGTGTTCGGACAAAAACTACAGATACCTCTGTCACTTAAGTTAGGACTCCTACGAAATTCACAACTCACATGCTCTTCCGAGTTTTGCAAAGACCTGCCTCTTCACAGGCATACCTTGCAAACTTCAAAAAACACCGAAATTGACAAACTTCTAAAACCGACTATTAACAATTCGTTGCTTATGCGAGAAAACCAATTCAAACAAATATACAATAACGCTTATAAAAAGAGCTTAGAAAACAATAACCGCGCACATAAACATAGAAACAAACACAAATTAGGCAAGCCACTTGAGGTTGGACAACAAGTTCTAATGGAAAACCATCAAATTGAGTTAGGAAAGTCAAAAAACTACATGAACTGAGATCAGGTCCTTATACTGTAGAAAAAAAACTAACCAATGTTAACTATGAAATAACTTTAGATAGCAACCCGGCCACCAGGAAGGTCGCTCATAGAAATCACCTAGTCGAGTACTACCCAGCTACTGAAACTATACCAGAGTTAACCCTAGAATATGGTATAGATAAAAATATTTGTGACACATTTTATAATAATCTAATGACAAATCAGATGAATAAACTCAACAGCCCCTTGACTAAATTCTCTTTCCAAAGCCCCACTAACACCGAATATTTCCCCGTGGAGAATTTCATACGAAGAATCTCCCCTGTGCAGAACTTCGACCCTAACCGAACTCCTACCAATTTCGATTCTGGATTCAACGAAGCACGTTCAGGTGGTCGTGACAATCCACCTCCAGTCCAGACACACCTGCCTAGCGGTAGTCGAACAAGAAGTTCAACTCCTTGCCCACAGCACAATTCTAGAATACCTCTAGACCCTAATTTAAGTCCTCTCCGCCCTAATACACCGGAACAAGGACCTTCTAATTTACAAACTTTAGAAAATAATAATAATAGGCGAACTTCTAGTCGCTCGGCCAAGCCGCCATCACGCTATCAAGCCGGATTTACTTAACTTTGTTTTAGGTAGCAATAAATCCAGTCAACATTTACTGGCAGTGCCTATTACTACAACTCATAGCCTTAATTCCCGACTTGAAGCGCTAAAAAAGAACAGGATGAAAAGATATCCTTGTTTTGAAAAACTCTATTTTTCTTATTTATTTATAAGTCTTTTCTACTTTTGTACTCTTTCTATAGTTATTAACGCTACTGAGGATTTTAATGACGTATCTAATAAACTTAGGGTCATTCATTATGACTGTTCTAAAATGAAAGAAAATAAAATGTATGCTTTAACACAAGTTTCTCCTTGCAAAATTACACCCAAAAACATTCAGATGGTTGATACACATGTAACAATTTATCAACGGTCTTATCGGACCTTTGTTAAAGCTCTTATGTGCAAAGTCACTGCAATGCTCATTAGTTATAATTGTGGTATGTTTTCCCATTCATCAATTGTACACAACGCTCCAATAATAACATACGATATTATTGTTTCACCCGAACAATGCCTAAATGCTAATAAAACTGGAAATATTACTGTTACCGAATTTGACGATGATGACATGGAAATAGACATAAAACATAGAATAAAAACTGTCTCCTATAAAAACCAGGGAGTTGATCTTGAAGGTGAATCATCAACATCTTGTGATAATCGTGGTCAAATTAAACATTTCTCTTTTGAAACCCTGTTGCAAGAAACTGTACTCGATATTGATTTTAATGACAGAACTGTCTATAACAGTCAAGGACTAAAACTTCCTTGTGCCCTCTCAGAAGGAGGTTGTCATTCGACATCACTCGACCCCTTTGCATACAATTGGGAGGCACCGGAAAATTGTATAGTTACTAAAAGATTTTCACAAAACGCAAAAATGCTAAAACATGAAAACGAACTTGGTAACGTACAGTATTTCTTAGTAAGTGATGAAAAATCGGAGACGCCCTATGAAGGACCAGGAACGTATTCTCCTGCTGAAATGGACATAAAAATTAGAGTAATTGATGAAAAAGAAAAGGTGAGTGGAAAACCAGAATTTATTTACAGAACAAATTTAGATTCTTTATATGTTTCTTATAAAGGCGGATTTAATATGAAGACTGGCAAACCTTATAAAACAAAAACTCAACAATTTTTTCATAAACTTCGTGTTGAACCTGACAATAGCCTAAGTGTAAATGGGTTTAATAGGAAGCCTTCAGATGAACAGATCCGAACATCCGACAATGGTTTTGTTGCATGGGAACACTTAGACAAAGACAAGTTAGACTATGATCTTAACCTTGCGGTAAAAATGGATTTTGTCATATATCATAATTACATGCAAATAAAACAAGCATGGAAAGGTTTGGTCATAGAACAATGCGAACTTGACCGAACTCAAAAACAAATGATACTAATGCAGGCTATCCAAAACAATCGTTTAGCTGGATATATGTTAACCGGCAACCGCTCGATGTTCTTAGACACAGATGGTAGCATAGGTTGGCTGTACCACTGTCCAAAACAAAACTCACCACTTCAGGTTCTTGAACAGTGTTATGATAGGATTCCTATTCATTATGATAGTAGGACAATGTTCGTCGACCCAATTACTCGACAAACCTACCCTTTTGCAAACGAAGTAGATTGTGTTGGAGGCTACAAAAATGCCTACCAATTAGATATTGATAATGAAAATTCACGGTACCATTTGATGCCAGCACCTGTTCCTTTACAACCGCCAAAAATATTCTCTTCAAGAGTTATTAGTTCTTTTCCAAAAATTACCGGTTACGAATCGCAACGTGCCGGAATTTACACACCAAATCAACTTAAATCGTTTTGGGACAATATCTTGCATTCGGAAGCTTCAAAATCTGTTTTGACAAAAATTTCAAGAGAAGTTCTAGAAGGAAGAAGCATAGACTATTCTCAAAAAGATATCTATGCGTCGGCAATGGGAATTAACAGACAAATTTATCTAGATTCTCTTCTTTCACCTACATTTTTTACAGACCAGTTCAAAGGCACTTTTGGAATCATCACTTTTTATCTGAAAAAAATTGGAGTTTATTTTGCTTGTTTCTTGTGCATAAAATTCTTAACTGATGTAATCGTAACAATCATAAGAGCGTTCGAAATCCACAAAATATTCAACAAAACATTGGGTTTTTGGAAAATTCTATTAGTAGCAACATATAATCTTTGTATCTTATCGTTCTTTACACCGGTATTCTCTAACGAATCCAAACCGTCGGCCCCACAGAACAACAACCATTTTTTACCGCTTAGTAATTATCAACCTTACAGCACAATAGAAAAAACTTACAAATGCGTTGAGGATCAACCAAGAGAAAATAAAATTGATGAGCATTGTCATACAGAAAATAATAAAGTAGAATACCCAAATCTGGCGTCACATCAACCACAACCACAAAATGATGCAACCATTCGAAGTGTGGTGGCACCTCCTTAAAGCTGTTAATAAAAAAATCATCTTTTTCATAAAAAAATAGTTTGTCTCAAAAATAAAAAAAATTATTTGTTTTAGACTCTATAAGTTAATCAATATCTTGTTTAGATACACCTCAAGGATGCTATGCTATGCAACCCAAATTCATAAAACAGCCTAATGCTTTATTCATTCAATTTGGACAATACACCGGACAAATATTATCATCAAGTATTTCCGATTTAAAAACTACTGTAACTATTAGAGTTGCATCCTTCTACTTCAGTGACATTATAGACTTGGACGTACCGCATTCAAATTTTCAATACTTGTCATTGTTAAGAGCCCTGATTGATGACACAATTACTTTTGTAAACATTGGAGTCGAATACAAAATTGTTTCAAAGCGTCTGAAGAAAAATTTTATTAGACTTTAACTTTTCCTCTAAGAGACATGTGTGGATTCCTTCCTTGCTTTTTATTTCTTATAATCCATTTTCAACTATGTAATCGCAACTATGTCTATCTAGCTATTGCCTGCACTCTTCCCCTACTCCAATTTTGCTTAAGTGAATCCGATCGATATATTATCTATAAATATCAATCGTTGTCAATAATCCTCTTTTCAGAAATAATTGACACACCCTTTTTTATCCTTTTTTTACATTTAAATACTTTTATACATAGTTTTGAAATGAACAATAAGTTAATTAACAACTAAAACGCTTCCATTAATGTACTTTTTGTTTCAAGATAGACTCGTTACAATTTATCAAATAAAGAAAACTTTTGAAGAAAATCACGGAGACATTTTCCCTCAAATCGTTATAAATTTTGAGTTTTGGGACACTTGGGAAAACGATACTGTGATTTTAACCCCTCATTCGTTGTATTGGAATTATTTCGTGTATATAGCACAATTCGACCCTAATAGTCTGCCAAATGAGCTAGATCAGCAACATGATTCATTTAACTAATAGAAACTTACAAATCAGAATCGAAAACCAAAATTTTGAGCTATTAGCCGTATACTATGTTTCCGCTATAAGTATAATGACTTTCGCAAAAAAAAACCCATGACAAATATTTACAGACTTTTAACTATTTTCATTACTCATCCTCAGTTCGCCGAATTCACCATTTTTCTAGCATTCAAAGAGAACTCGGTATTTCAAGTACAACATCCAATCTACATTGCTTAGGTATCATTCTAAACTATGATATTTGCAGTTAACAATAAATTTGTAGAGTTACAAAAAATTCAACGATCTTTTGATGCATACCCAACTCCTGTACCCACTATACTAGTAACGCTCAAAGAAATCCAAAGTGAAAAAATTTGTTTAATAAGTATTAATCCTCTTTCAGTTCATTGGAAATTCTTCCTCTTTATTCTAGAAAACCCAAACTGTGTACCTCACAATCTTTATTTTGAATTGCCGAAAAGTGATTCTTCAAAACGATTTCATTACTAAAGAATTGGAAACAATTAACAATTAAAAAACAGCAATGATATTCTCATACCAAAATTGCCTTATACAAATTCAATTTTTTGAAAAATCATTTGTGACAACAAAAAGCAACAGAGTAATCCCACAATTAATACTCCATTTTGAATATTTAAACACTTGGACTGATGGAAC
>NW_027450641.1:0-72963 GCF_964194025.1 Convolutriloba macropyga | reverse complement strand
TAGGTGTTACACTGTTAAAATTATATCTATTGAATTCATTTGTTCATCGTTTTTTAAAGACTGTTTGCTGATCCTTCTGAAATGTCTAAAGTTTTTTAAAGAAATTCAATTTGGTGTAAAATTGAACACCTGATGGTTTTGCAATGAAAAGCTGTAAACAAGAAAGACTGGCTGTTTGTAGAAGCTAGGACTGTGAACTCAAAACGTGCAATTCTGAAATGTTTTAATTACTTTTCTGATCTTTTCTGTTTGGCGCCCTTTATTTTTTCTGACCACAAGTTGCAAATTATATGTTATTATTGTTGTTGTTGTTGTTGTTGTTTTCGTTGTTGTTGTTGGGGATTTTCTTTACAGAGGGGATTTCTCCCGATCAAAACAAATATAGAAAATTAGTCCATGTCTCTCTGCAGTGTTGACAGTCACAACAGATCTGCCACGTGCAGACGTTTTCTGGTTTGTACCGCATCATGATATTATTCCACATTTGCTTACGAATTCTGTATTTTAGGCCTTGTTGACTTCCGAAGTCAATGCTGTGTTGAAGTCTGTTGGCTATCCTTTGGGTGCGAAAGAAGAATTCGCAGCGAGATTTTTCGAGTCGTTTTTTCGTTAAGTCAAAGTAATCGTCTCTTCTCATTGATCTCTTTCCAGGCAGCACCGGCTGTTTCGTATTTGCTGGTTGAATTTGTTGAAGACTTGATTGTAGTAGAAGATCATTGAGCTGATAGTACAATGGCAAGGGTAGTCGATTTAACAACCGTAGTTGTTTGATGTAACTCAGTGTCTTGCTATTCGTTATCCAAGACACAAACTTTCGTTGAAACTGTTCCAAGTTTCGCATATCTCCGCGGTTTAAGTTACAGCACGAGGATCTGTACATTAGAACTGGCGGAATCATCGATTTGTAAAGTCCCAGTATGATGAGCATATTAAAGTTAAAGGCTGCATTTCTTCTCAGGGAATAGAAGACTCGGATAGCTTTCTTCATTCTTTCTTCTAAGTAGATTTTCCAAGTCAAATCGAATTTTATCCGAATCCCTAAGTCCTTTACATCAGCTGAGGTTTGGAGGAGACTTCCACACAAGTAAAAGTAGCTTTCTGGTCCTTTGAACAAAAACATTGGAGCTTTTTTCAATAGCTACACCCTTTTTGTTTCGGGTGACCCAGTCCTCCAGTGCGTCGAGGTTACTCTGTACTTGGTGTGCTGATGTTCCAATGTGGATTAATTTTAGGTCATCCGCGAACATAAAGGGTTCACCAAATTTGAGGGCATCTGGCTGGTCGTTGATGTATATGCAGAATAAGATCGGCCCGAGCAGTGATCCCTGTGGGACCCCACTTGTCACTGGTAAAGGATTCGATTTGATTTTGCCCACTCGGACAAATTGTTCTCGTTCTTTGAGATAGTCAAATAAGACTTCAAGGAGACAACCTCCAATGTCAATTTGCCCTGCTTTTAATAGAAGTTTGTAGTGGGATACACGATCGAATGCCCTCGCAAAATCAGTATAGAATACAACAACTTAACTCTGCACGTTTTTGTTCAGCGCTTCATGTATTTTCTTCAAGAATATAGAGATCGTTACCTTGTGAGAATAGAGCAAGTGCGCACAGGGGTCATGAAAAGTTTGTGCTTATAAGATGGGGTTGAGGCGAAACAGAGAAAAGATCTGTTTTTTCATAAAAGAGGAAGAAGAAATAACTTCATGTACTAAACTTTTAAAGAAGAAATAAAAAGGTAAGTGGGCTTTGTCAAAATTTTTACCACTCATATCTATTTTTCAAAACTAAATGGTAAGAATCCCGTAAAACCTGACAATTTACTATCAGAAAATTTTTCAAACTATCATGGACCTTTGTCTTTTAAAGCTATGTATCCAAAGAATTTTAAATAGATTGTTCCGTTTTCTAGCTGGTCTGAGGAAAAAAAATTGTTGAAACCATTTGTTGACCTGTGGTCTTGAAATATGAGTTGCATTGTTCGGCTATGTGATAATTTGCCCTTTGAAGCTTTAAAATACTTTTGGATGCTCTTGATTGATGATGCAAAATTACAAAATTGAGCGGATATCATTGAAAAAAGGGAATGCACATACCTCAATTGATATTACACTTCGTTTCAATCTGCTCAAAATTTCAGAGCATGGCTGAAAGATATCATTTCGTTGTTGAAAGCTTTGAATTCTTTCATTCTCTGATTTCCCGATTTTTTTTTTCATTGATCTAAAAAAGGTGTCTTCCAAACTATATTGATCATTGCCTTTTAATGCTATGTATCCAAAGAATTTTAGGTAGATTGTTCCGTTTTCTAGCTGGTCTGAGGAAACAAAATTGTTGAAACCATTTGTTGACCTGTGGTCATGAAATATGAGTTGCATTGTTCGGCTTTGTGATAATTTGCACTTTGAAGCTTTGAAATACTTTTGGATGCTTTTGATTGATGCTTCAAAATTACAAAATTGAGCGGATATCATTGAAAAAAGCGAATGCACGCACCTCAATTGATATTAAACTTCGTTTCAATCTCCTCAAATTGTTCAGAGCATGGGAGTTAAATCCTCATTGATTTTATGGTTTTAACTCCTTCAGCCATGCTCTGAAGATTTTGAGGAGATTGAAACGAAGTTTAATATCAATTGAGGTTCGTGCATTCGCTTTTTTCAACAACAATTCTTTGTCAAATATTAAAGATTCCAAATCTTGGCCAAATTTGATGTACTCTGTTTCTCTGCGTTCAGATTAACAAGATCTACTATTACTAGCGAACGTTCTTGAAATTCCGACAACTCATGATGCAAGATTAGATATCGAGGCCTACGGACTTTGGGAATCGATGTTCAACAAAACCTATTTTGATAGGAAATTTCAACCCGCCGGCAAAAAGTTTTCCAGAAACCAGTAGCGAAGCTGACAAGTACCATGTATCTATTAAAAAGAACAAACATGTAAAAAGAATAACTGACGTTGAGAAAGCAACATTTTGTTCGCTGTTCCTGGAATGCAGTGTAGGAGCTGGTCCATCAGCTTCAAGAGCGCTGAAACAACTGGCATCGAAGCTCTCTGCTCGAAAAGAGTTCAGCTACGCTACGTTAATATAGCATATCTCGGGACAAAAATCTGGTCTTTTCCATTATAGCCACCCCCCCCCCCCTCAGCTTAGTGGGCATGTAACCTATAGCCTCCCGCCCCCAATCATGGTAATTATACATAATGTAATGGGGGCTATAATTTCATGGGTGGCTATAATGGGAAAGACCCCAAAAATCAGCTTTGCTCTCCTGAGGAGTTGCATCCTCTGCATTCGTGGTTCCAGGACGCTTAGGCGGTGCGAAATTGTTGAAGCTTTGATGGGAGCCGTGATTGTAGAAGGGAGGCTGTTAGTTGGACTCATCTACTTTCGTCATTAGTTGTTTGTTTTCTAATGCCGTCTGTCTTTTGTTTTACTTTCCCAGCTGATGTTTGTATTTCTCATCATTTTATTGATAGATTTCATACAAATGCTTTGTGAAGACGTAGTGCTGGGAGGGCCCGGACCAACCAATATTCACCCAGTGATGAGGAGGGGCATTTCTTAATTTACCTTTCATTTTTGCTGTTTTTAATATTTTCGGGTGACTTTAGAGCCGTATGCTTTTCTATGCTCTAAGAATGCGATTATCCAAAAGTTTTGTGAAGACTGTTTCATGGTGTGAAGGGCGGTTCCTAATCTCAAAAGTTTGAACCCCCTGCCGCCGCCGTCAATCCCCCCCCCCCCCCCCCCACCCATAAACCCCCTCAACACTCCCATTGTTCAACCTCCTGCACCTGTCGATTAGACTCCTCATCTCATCTATCCTTCGCAACCCTACCCCCCATCGCTTGAACCCCCCTAATGCTAGCATTCCTATGCCCCAGCTTGCTACTCCCGAAGCCAACCGCTCGACGGTCGTTGATCAATTCGCCCGACGTTTAAGCTCGGTTTTGTTTAAGGTTTGATATGTGCTTCTCATGATACTGTAGAGACATGTCCTATCCAAAATCTGTGTATTTTCTAAAGCCAGAAAGCAACAACAGTTCATTTGTGCCTCTTGTGAACGAAAAATGTAAGTTTTTGATTTTGACCTCTTATCAATGTCCTAGTATTTTTATATCAAAATTAATTCATAATGGGAAATACGAAAAACCCGACAAAGGGACTCTAACTGACATTTATGTGAACTTCTTCAAAAGGAAGTACAACGAGACAAACAAATGCACATGGAGACTATTATGCAGATGTGGAAACTGCAATATCTTTGAAAAGCTACGATAACTCGGACTACAAAAGGGGGAAACCACCTAGGGAATTTGCCCTGAAGTCTATTCTACTACTACTACTTCTACTACTAGAATCTCAGCCATCACAAGATAATTTACATTTGAGGAGATATAGCAAACATAGCCATTACAAACAATCCCTAATACTTTTAACAGAGTTGTATTGAGATACGTCTGCAAAATCATGGTAACTGGTAAATAGCTTCATGGGGCTGGAAGAGGTAAAACAGTCATGTGTAAAATTTTCAATTATTGGTACAAGAATTATTTATCGTAACTAGTTTTGACGTTGCCACTCCCATTTGGTTATTTCAGTGCTTACTGAAGTGAAAACTTTTCTACCCCTGTTGAAGAAGTCAAATGATGAACTTGGGGAGAAACAAAAGGAACTCATGGCAGTTGGGAAGCGCTTGGTGGAGTTTGATCTTGATATTCCGAATGCTGATAGCGGAGACGAATCTGACAGCGACAGTGAAAAAACGGAATTGAATACTAAGGAACAGAAATCATCAGTAGAAATGGTGCGTGCAGAAATGGTTAAGTGAAAGAATTGAGAAAAGTAAATTTACTAAAACTCTGCTAGCTTTTGGAGCTCACCTAGCAATGGAATAGTTTTGACGTCTGACATTTGTTCTAGAACATTCTCTCGCTTGATTTATTCTGAGACTTTTTCACGCTTGATGTCTTGATTTTTGCATGACCTAAATTGCTCTTATTCATAAACAACCAGAAAAGCTTATACATGTTTTTCACTAATCATTGCAAGTCTATCCTAAAAATGTTGTGTGTCCTATATGAACTCAAATATGGTTAATTGCTCTCAAACAAAGTTTGTAGCAATTATATTAGTCCTGTGGTCTTTTTACGACGCGAAGAGGCGTATTAGTTTTTTTTGAGGTTTTTAACCGGAAGTACTATTCGTTGAGACGGCGTTTTGACCTTAAAGCGAAAGAGTAGTTTTGTCATGTGAAAAATTTTTTCTGGGAGACAGAAGTTTATTGACCATGCGCTGCGTTCAGTGAATGAGTTTTCGACTTTGAAATAATATGTATTTGTTTTTTACTTTTTATATTTTCAATTTGATTTTCATCTTTCAAAAATCAATTAGTATTTTTTTGTTTCTGTTTCTTACGATGTATCGATATTCTGCACATTCTATCATGTATCCTTCTAGCTTTCTTCTACTAACTATAGGTTTATTCGCTCTCCTTTATCAGTTGTTGAAAGATAATTGTCTATTTTTGTAGATTTTCAAAATTGAGTAATTACTAGAGTTATGTTTAAATTTTTTCGACCGATTGGTAATTTCTTCTAATACCGTTAGGACCTTATGCTTTCCCTATGTGCCGTCCAGTGGATTGCGGAGCTCTATCTTTTTGAGACTAATATCATGAGCTATATCATTACCATTTTAATTCTTGTTGGTTTTTTGAGCCGATCAGTATTTGACATCCAAAGAGTTTTGAACCATTTTTAAAGTTAGCAAATGTTTTTAATTACTCTCGAATGAAGTTTGTAGCAATTATATGACTCCTGTCGGTCTTTTTTATGTGGTTTCGCTTGAACGATTTTTTGCCGACGCTTTTGACTTTTCGTCCTCAAAAACGGGATAAACAGGTAGAGCCCAGCGGGTATTAAGTGCTCTTAGAGCCTTTCGGCTCTGTTTCAGCTCAAACTGTTTTGGAGACTTAAACTTATGGTGTGAAGGGCAGTTCTGATAGGTTAAAGACACCCCCACTGTTGAGTCCCCCCACTATTTCTTTAACTTTTTGACATTTATTTTTCATTATTCACATCTTTCCAGACGCAGGGCCAGAAGTCCTTAAGGGTTTGATAAAAATTTACTGAAAAAAATTATATTTGCCATGGAATAGCTTTCAATTTTTTAATATGACAAGTTTTAGCATTTTTTTAAAACTTGCATTTTCAAGTTTCTTGAAATTTTTTGTCGGTTAAGGTTTTTCCAGCCTCAAGAGCCGAGGAACCTCATCTAGGGTTTGACAATAGGTTAATGTATAGTTTCTAAATGTAATGAAATGTTTTCAAGATTTCAACTCCACGAATGTTTTTTTAAACAAAACTTTTAAACTATTCAGGTTTTTCAGCCTAACAAAAAATCTCCGTTAGGACTTGATAATAATTTACTGGAAAATGTATTTTTGGCCGTGGATTAGTTTTCAACTTTTTTTTTATCACAAAGAGAGGCACATAACCTCCAATTGGGTTTGATTATAGGTTACTGGATAGCTTCTAGATGTAATCGAATGTTTTTCAAGATTTTAATAGCATTTTTAAAAAAAATATATATGCAATCTTTTCAAATTTTTTGAATCTTTTTGAAATTTTTTTTATCATAGGCACCAGAGTCCTAGGGACCTCCTCCAAGGTTTGATGATAAGCTGTAGGATAGTTTCTAGAGTTAATGGAATGGTTATCAATATTTTTGTGACTCCAGCGTCAGCAATTTTTTGATAAAATTTGTAAATTTCTTTTTTTTTTCAAATTTCTGAAGTTATGTTCATGGATGTTCATTAAGTTTTTGGATCTTCATAAGCCAGTGAAATTTTTAAATCTTCAAATAGGGATACTGGATAGTCGTTTGAAACAAAACAATGAAATGGTTTTGAAAAGTTTAGTGTCTTAAACTCTCGCAAGATTTAAAAAAAATTGCGATTGTTTTCAAAATTTGTGCGTATTTTTGTCCTTTTCTGAGTTTAACGATGATTGTTAACGATCAAATCTTATCGGTCAAAATTTTTACCACAATTCAAATCTAGCGAGGTTTTAAGACAAAATGGTGCTGATTTCAGCTCCAACTACTGATTTTTGATGTTTCGCTTTTTCAGTAACTTTTTCACGCTTGATTTCCTGAATTTTGCGTAACCTAAATTCCTCTGCTCCAGGAATATTGTCTGTTGCTGAAATGGATCGTAACATAAGCGAGCACAAGGGCCTAATAGCCGAATGATTAATATTGGCCTGAATTACGCCGGAGATCGAGGGTTCGAACCTCCCGATCTCCGGCGTCTGTTGTCGGTACCGCTTCAGCCTACATTTGAGAAGCCCAATTCATCTGTCCAAAAGCAAACCGAAATAATCTGAGAGGGTACTGTAAGTTATTTCTTACAAATGTTGACCATAACGACTTCGTATGAGTGAAAAAAAAATGTTCAATTGCTCTCAAACAAAGTTAGAAGCAATTATTATAGTCATTTGTTTTTGTAATGCAGAATTTTTGCTTGACCAATTTCATTTTTTGAGTGGCTTTTATGTCCTTGACTTTCTGAATTCCTTGTGATTAAAATTGATATTTACAACTACTTAAACTTAAATGAAATGTGTGCCTCAATTTGTTTTGTGTTTTCACTTTGAACCCGAAAACTGGTCTTTGATAACCTGTAATGACGTCATTTGGAGACCCTCCTACTGAAGCAGACTAAAATTGAATCGAGTTCAAACCGCAATGTTGGTCGATTTTGTTTTCCAGTTCGTTACAACGCTGAGAATTTATAATCATAAGAACACTTGGTTTTAATGTCACTTTGAATGAACTTGATTGATTGAGTTAAAGTTAGAGATGTTTCGAAGTTATTTTTTTTCACTGCTGCTGTTGTGACCCAAAGTTTTGAAGCAGTTATGATACTCTGCGTGAATATTTTCCGTATGTTTTCACCTGCAGTTTTGTTCGCCTTGAAACTTGTTTCTTTGTTGATTCTCATTCTCTGACGTTCACTATGCATATTTCATCATTGCGTTCAGTTGTAATTCATTGTTGCTAATAGCCGCCGCTAGCCTTTCAACGGCTATAATTCAGGCGCTTCCTTTTTTTAGAATCGAAGAGGTGTAATTGTTTTCTATTTTTTTGTTCGTCCCTTCTTTTGTCAGTGAGTGAAACAGAGTGAGAAATGTAGGTGTGAAAAGTGTGAAGAATTTTTCCTACACAGGCAATTTTTTTGTCAGCGTGCGGTTTTTTCCAGCTGTTTTTTAAAATTTATGTTGCCCGCAATTTTATTTTTGTTTCGATTGCGTTTGGAAGTTTTTTGGTAATGTAAAGGAGTTTTACGCTAATTGGGAAGTGTTTTCAACTGTTTTTCCGGTTTTAAGAATATTTTCGCCCATGACTTTTGGCCCATATCTATGCTTTATTGATTTTGTTTGTTCCGAACTCTAAGCCTAATGGTCTTAGAAGATTTTTAATTTAATCTAAATCAGATATAGATTCTTTGGTACCAATAAGTTTTTTCCATAAATTTCAGCAAATTTACAAAATTTTGTTTTCAATTTCAGTTTTTTCCGTTTTTGTCAAACGAGATGTATGTATGCTTGTCTTGATGCGTTCGAAGTTTTGTGTGCATTTTGTTTTGTCTCGACTCGAAGAAATATTTTTTTTGCGTTTGTATGGGACTTGTAAAAATTGAAAAAGTAAATGGATTGCAATTTTTCTTGGTTTAATTTACTTTTTAGCTGGCTAAATTTTTTGTTATTTCGGTTGAAATCGATATCTTCTCTTCTTTGATGCTTACTCTCATCGGATCCTTGTTTTTTTGAAAAGCAGGATTTTTTTCCAAGATGGCTTTGAGTCGTTTCCGGAATTCTTTGGGTTTTTAAAATTCTATCTACTATTTGATCACGTTCTTCGTTTTACATAAGTTGCAATTTTCGCGTTTGACTCCTGACTTTCCTCACTCATTGTTTCAGCTGAATGGATTTAAGATAAGATTCTTTAACGCATTGACTTACGCAATGTAGTGAACGAGGTCAATGTCAAAAGAGCGAAATCAGAAGATAAAACAAAGACCCTTCATGAAGTCATGGTGCATTAAATTATCAAAGTTCATTAGAGCCATTGCTAGCTGGCATAAGTCCTAAGTTTAACAGCTTTCAATTTGTCAGCTTAATTAAGTATTGATTTAGAATCTAACTGAAACTGTGCACCGAATTAGCACCTTTTGAAACTTTGTCAATTTTTATCTTTTTTGCTTTTCATTCCTGATATGCGTTAACCGCGGTTTTTTCTCCAGCAATTTGCCGGCTGTGTTTTAATATCCCTCAAGCTAGGTTTGATGCAATTATTTTAAACGTTTGTGTTTGTGTGTGTGTGAGAGTGTTTTCATGTTTTTTTTTGTCTAAAGCTTTGAATGTTCGAGTTGCCTATTGATTTTTGGGATATGTTATGTTTCGGCCCCAAGCTTAGTGGGAATATATATTTTATGACCTTCAGGAGCACATGCATTACTTTAAAATAGTAGCGTGCTATATAACAACACATAATTTGTAACAGGGGTTCATAAAAAAACACTTGGGGGGCAGAATAGATCCAATTTTTGACTTCTTTATTTTTACGTGATCGAAATGATCGCTTCCAGATTGTAATTCACCAACTTACTGCATTTTACTACTAAAATTCAATTCGAAGGAGCTGGTGCAAAATTTAATTGCATTTTATAAAAGCGATTGTGAGCGGTTGAAGATCAAAGCCTCTGTAACTTAGTGGTTAAGAGGGCAGTCAGACTGTTATCCTGGAAGTCGCGGTTTCGAACCCCTCTGAGGGCGGAGGTTTTGCACGAATAAATAAATTCTAAGCTACACCCCTAAATTAAATTGACAATCCCCCGGCCTGTTGTTGGCGAGCAATTCTTTGGCGTTAATTCTGAGAGCAATTCTTCGGTTATGTTTTGTATGTGCTCGAATGTGATAGTTACTAGTTATTTCGGCATTTATCTTTAGAGCCTCTTTGAATGCTAGTTATTACTCTCAAGCCCAAATAACTTTGTTTTTACTGAATTGGAGGTGGGGTCAGACGTTTTCCAAAACTTCATTTAAATTTGGGTTAAGTCTGCTTAACTAGTGCAGGCTACTCACGGCATATCACAGTGGTTTGGAAATTCAAATGGTCTGGTTGCTTTAAATATTTAAATGATTAACAGCAACGCTCTCTTTGATCAGGAATTCTTTAATAATGGTTAATTTTCCAAGTTCTTCTCGGTGTCTGCTCAATTGAAATGAAACAAATATTAAAGCAGAAGTTTTTGTGAAAACGATAATTCTGAATTGTAAAGCGGAAGGGTTCGAAAATTCGGACAGTTTTAGAACATTAGCTAATAATGGTTGTGTTTTGTTTTCAGAAAATCTCTCTCATACCACAAGAGAGCTCAGACAGCAGTGATGAAAATGAAATCGCAGAATCAGTCCAGAATAACGAAGCAGCATTAAAGCAAAGCGGAAAAGTTCTCATTGAAGAAATACCAGAGGAGGGTACTTGTAAAAGGACTGACACAAGACCAACAGAGATAAAAAGTAATCAGTCAACGACACCTCATAATTCACTGAAGAAGAAAGCGAAACGAAAGACTAAACGAAAAAAATAAATCAAGCTGTTTTTCAAACTTGTTTGAATTTTGTTTTAGTTTTGATTCGATTGCTTGGCTTTAAGTTCAGCAAAATTGAATTAAAGATTTTTCATGGCAGTGTTACATTTGAACTTTATTATTTTTTCCTTATTAATAAGTTAGAATGGTGGTTGCTTAACTTCTAACCCTACTTATCTTACGCTGCTTGCTACTACCAAAGTCAACCTCATCCGAAGCCTTTCGAAGGCAATTACTCCATTGGGGTGGAAATATATTGGCTAAATTTCGCATCTTGTTAGGGTAGTTTAAATTGCTTTGCTGGAATGTATTTCGGAGGGTAAAATAAGCTTCTACGAATCACGAGTTTTCAAAGATATTCAAAATTGAACTTGACTTTCTTTTTGCTTTGTTCAGTTTCTGTGAAACGTTTTTCGTAATGAATTTCCTGTGGTCTTTTTTGCTTTTGTAGCAATTTCATAGCCTTGCTTAACAATATCACGGTGGAGGTCCTCTTCGTGTTTTTGTTCCTGAGACGCATTTTTGCCTTTTGGAAACAGGTAATTAGTTTAATTTCCAAATAAAAGCAAAATATGATTTGAACAAAAATTGTCTTTTTTCTTTTTGAGGAATTATAGTTATAGTGGCACAATTTTTGGCAATTAACAAATGCATACTGCCGTAGACCTTCTTGGCAAATTGTGACGAAACCATGCGTCTGTCCGACAAAAAATGTTGAAATTTATGGTTGTGCGCTTAGCTTTATTTAAAAAATGTTTAAATTTTGGTTCTTCTTCAGTTGAAATCTCAATTTAGCAGTCGCAAAATCTAGCGCTTCATATTGATAGTTTGTTTGCTCCTTGTTTAAAATTTTGGCTCTAGACTTTGCTCTAATTTTCCAATGAGAGAGTAGGTAGGGACTTGAAGGTTAATTTGTTTTTTGTAAAGCTTTGATCCTAACGACTTCTACTAAAAGCAGGTAGTGCGTTTCTTTTTGAAAACAGGTTTCAGATACTTGACATTTTGCTCATGAAGTTACCTTTATGCGTAAACTCGACTTATAATGCTGAGAATAAAAGTAATACATTTTCATATGTAAAATGAACCCATAAATTGTTAAATATTTTTAACGTTCAAAAGTTGCCCTGTTAGAGAAATTTGTGTTATGGTTGATTAGTTGCCCCCAACGAGGTTTGAAGCAATTTTTGTAAACGTGTTTTGCATGCTCAATTTTTGCATGACCGTTTTTGGGTCTCGAAATTTCTCTTGGTTGCACTTCTCGACTGACTTTTCACGCTTGACTTCTTGATTTTTGCGTTACCTAAATTGTTGTTGGTTAG
Organism: Convolutriloba macropyga; assembly: GCF_964194025.1. NCBI lineage: Eukaryota > Metazoa > Xenacoelomorpha > Acoela > Convolutidae > Convolutriloba > Convolutriloba macropyga. The sequence continues at coordinate 60,980 of NW_027450641.1, read as the reverse complement.
AAATTGTTGGCTACTGAAACAAAAGCAATCGAATGATTGAATATCATAAGGGCCTGATTGGGTTGTAGATACTACTTCAGTCAATTACGCCAAAGGGTTCGAAACCCTTCTTCAACAAATTTTTTGAATCCATAAAATTTATCTAGACTATAGCCTTCAATGAATTAAATTGCACCGCTTGTCGTTGGAGAGCGGTTAGTCCGACGTTAGTTGGTTTATCTTTTGAAGAAATAAGGAAAACTATAGGTGGATGCCCAGAGGACGCTTTTTGCTAGTATATATCAATTATTAGGGTTACTCTTTGCAATCTTGCAGATACTTTGGGATATTTATATTCAAGCAATTGCCCTCAAAGTTTTTCAGTAAAAGTACTCAGTTCTGACATCAATTGAGATGAAAGCGCTGTATAAATTTTGAAACTTTAGTTAGCCAATGTCAGAGGACCCCAGTGCTGTGTTTTTTGTTTTGATTTTTGCAGATCAGAAAAATTAAAAAAGTACAATTTTAAAATTTGATTTTCTCACCAAATGGCAAACTGTGTACTTAATTCCTTCAGCCTGTGTACTTAGTTATAGAAACTATTATGCTCACTGCAAAAAATTTTTGGTCGAAAAATTGAAACTGTTTTTTTGAGGCAAAAAATTTAAAATTTCGGCAAAGTTTTTTTCTAATAATTAGAGAAGATCTATCGGAATTTCTTTCTAGTGCGTGGCAAAGTAATTCTAGATTTCGCCACAAAATTAAAATTTGAATTCATATTCTGTTTTGAACTGCTCAACCATAATATATTTTACTGCTGATACTACAGAAGTAAAAAAGATGTAAAATTGGAAACGTAAAATTTTCTGCCGATGTTCTTCAGATTTTATGCAGAAAGTTCTCTAAGCAAATAAATGTTTTTTTTTTAAAAAAAAATTCTGGCTACCTACCTAACGTCTAATTTTTTGGCTGAATGAGCAAATGTTGGTTTTCAATTGCTCTCAAACGATGTTTGTTGCAATTATTTTAGTCCTGTGGTATTTTTGTTCAATTTTTCGCTTGACCGACTTTTTGTCCTCAAAAACGGGATGCACTATAAAGCCCGGAGTTCACCTTACCCCTCTCTAAGAATTCGATTCACCAAGTTTTTTGTGGAGACAATTTCATGGCGTAAAGAGCTGTTCTTAAGCTTACTCTTTGTAAATTTGACCCCCTCAATCAGCCCCCCCCCCCCCCACCACCACCACCAACAATTACCCGTCCACCCTTTGCCCTCAGGTGGTTGGATCCCCTCCTCGGGTTTCATCCAGTTTTTTAATATGGCATTGTGGCTTCTTTACCTCAGAAGTTTAGATCGTATTTAGCGATTACTGATATGGGTTGGGTACTTTGCTCTTGAATAGTCTGCATTGAGATTTGTCCTCCGAGAAGAGAGTTCCCGAATGCTGGTTTATGCAACATTATCAACAAGCTTCTTCAGTGTTGCTTTTATGACTTCCTTTAGTGTAAGAAATATTTAGCATTTAGGAACAGTTGTTGAGCTCTGTTTTGAGGATAGGCTAACTCTTTAGTTTCTTCAGTTTTTATAAGAAAATTATATGTTTTTTTTCTATTGATTTGTCATATTGTTTCACATTCTAAAGTTCCAATTAAAAGTGGTAAGTGCGTGAAATCTTCCAGATAGTTTTTGATGAGCAGTGGAAAACGTGACACTGGTGGCGGAGGTGGGGGTGGTCAGCAAGTCAGTGTGAAAGATGAGCGGAAATTGAAACCGATCTTTGACCTGGTTGACGAGGGCAACTACAAACAGGCCATATCCCAGCTGGACAAGTTTCTCAAGAGGAGTACTTCAGGTGGTAGTACAACAAGTGTGGCTGCCATACATCAGGCTAAAGCACTCAAGTGCCTGTGTCTGTGGAGAATGCCTGGGAGACAACAGGATGCCACTCAACAGGCCAATGCGCTCAGTTAGTTCTATTTTCACAGAGAATTTAATCGTATAGCAGATTTTCAGCGCGCTCGATTGCATGAATACAAACAACAAACCACTTTTCCACCGAGAATGAGATGGTATAGCCCATGTCAACAACACATTTCCAGTGCGCTGGTTTGCGTGAATATAGACAACAAAGCCCAAAATAGAAAGCATTGATCGCTTGGTGGGCCAAGCCGCAGTTTTAACATGATGGGTAGTGTCGTATTTAATTATTAGCCGCGAAGCGATAGTTGGAGGCTATTGGTCTCATAGTGGTTTAAATACAATCCAAATGATTTGGGTTGTATTAATGCGCTGATTTTTACGACTGATGCTTATACGATTTAGCATTTCCAATTTTGTTTGTTTTGAGCAGCATTGCCATCACAAAATTATTAACAAAAGTCTAAAAAAAATTTACTGATTTTGGCAGTGTTGCTTATTTTTCGTCAATGTGTATAATTTTAGTTCCTTAAAAAATTGGTGCCATTTTGTCTCGTTCTGTTTAGACGAAAAAAATTGGAACCATTGATGTTGCTTAGTTGCCGATTGCTACTAGATTAAGAAAACTAGATTGCAAATAGATGAAGAACACCAATTCACGGCATATTGGATTTGTTTTGCATTTTTCTCTAATTTTGTTGTTTTTAAATAGCCGCGTCAGCAATTCCAGGCGGCTATTATTGCGCTCCTATTTTTTTTTATTGTCTAACAGATTTATGTTTCGTCTTACCCTGACTTCTTGGAATTGACTTTCTCAATGACTTCAGCGACTTCTACTGCTTTGCAGTTAAAATTTGTGTTCGTGACTTCCTTTCTGCTTTTAGGTCAATTGCGTGACTTACCTCTCTAAAAATGACTTCTGAACTCACTTATGGAACATTTACTAATTAAAGGTCAATAGTGTGCATCTAAGTAGTGCCAAACTTTTATGCCCTAATTCTTGAGTATTAGAGTCTGGTCAATCTATCTTATTTCGTTAGTTGTTTCAATTCATGGTAGGCCACAAGCGTCTATCGCGGCTATTTTCCGGCAATCTGCCGGCTATGTTTCCGCTTCTGGTGTTTTCTGCTTTTACTGTGTTTTGGATTGTCTACAGATTTACTTGCTTGCTATTATTTGTTTGGGAATTTTTTCCAGATTTACTGTTGGTAAAATTTGCGTGTTTGCTGTTGTTAAAATTATCATTGTTTGCTTGTGATTTGTTTTCCTCTTAAGATTCCAAACTTTTTAAATTGATCTCCCAAACGAAGTTGCCGTTATTGAATACGTGTTGGTCTTTTTTATTCAATATTTCAAGCTCTTATTTGACTTCTTTATGCTCCTGACCGTTTTGACTCATTCATAAATGAAATGTGTACCAAATTGGTGCACATTTCTTCACGTTATTTGAAGCTATTTTAGTGAGTATAAGTACCCCCCCCCCCCAATCGACTGAAGCAGGCTGCAAGATTTGAGCTCGCTCACACCAATCGTTGGAGAGCAATTCTTCTGACGTTAGTCGGTTATGTTTGTATCTTCATTATCTGGTTCAGATCGGAATTAGATGCATCAAATAGATTATATTCCTGCTTGTAGGAGTCTGTGGTTTTCTTTGGTCTCGTTTGGGATGAGGGAATGTTTGGTTTGTTTCCAAGTAAGGTTTTCAAGTTTGAGTTTATTGGTATCTTTTTTGTTGCAGCTGGTTTGTTACTGCTGTCCTCGCCGTTTTTAGATAACCAGTCTGTGTTGGAAACTTGTTTCTTAACAATTTGTTGAAACCTCTATTTCAAATTCTCGAAAAACAGATAATTTTCAAAGTTTTTTTGGCAATAATGGAAAAATGAGGGTATGTACAGAAGAAAATATCAATAGAAAAAAAACTTTTGACAAAAATTGAATTTTCAGAGAAGCTAATTAGGCTGTTGGACGGCCACGAATTATCCGAAAGTTTTAATAAAAGTTGTTTTGCTTTGGTCTATTTTTCGGAAAATCACATTCTCTTAAGTGAAATATGGAATACCTTAAAGCAGTTTTTTTTTGTGCTGGCCTTGAGTTGGTAAGCTTTTTGTTAATGAGTTCAAGAAGTATGTGGAATGTAAGTAGGTGGTCCGCTTCCTACTCCTAGTGGCGTCCGGAATTTTTCCCGCTATGTTTTCTGGTGATATAATCAGGAAGAGCGTAGAAAAACCTTACAGCGAATTATGTAGGTGTGAAAAAATTGTTAACTTTTAAGTTTTTTTATTGTTAAGTTTTTTGCTCACTTGTGGTTTTTACAAACTATTTTTGGTCTGATTTTTAGTGTTTTTCAACAAAATTTGGGAAAAAAATTGAGAACTTTGTTGGTTTGTTTTCTGTTAATCTCTAGATGTTTGATAGCTTATGATTGCTTGCCTGATAGTGTTTGAGCAACTTGATTTTTTATTGCGCTAAACATTTTTTTCTCATTTGTATGTATGCTTGTACTAAGTGACAAATTAATTGATTTTTTCTGGTTTTGGGTTAATTTGTTCGTTTTTTCAACTGTGTTCAATTTTTCTCGGTTTTAACTTGTGATTTCTATTTTTCTCTTTTGATGCGTTCTGCCTGTAGATACTATTTTTTGACGGCATTTGTTTTGTGAAAGACAAGGTATTGCAAACGCGTGTATCAGTTTTAATGCAAATTTTACTCTTGACGCTTTTGCCCCTTTTGTTCTAGAATATTTTTTACTTCTGGAGAGTCTTTTTGACGCTTCACTTCGTTCGAGAGCAATTCATTCGACGTTAGTCGGTTTCTGTTTTGAGATCTGTTCACTCATTTTTTTCGATATCAATGAGAAAATAAAATTTCAGGACACGCATCAGTACTAAAAGGCGAACGTGAACTTACCCTAGGTATTCAGTTTATAGTTAATTGCTCTTTACATCTTCGACGCTGTGTTTCAAGTTCACTAGCCACCGTCAGCCTTTCAAAAGCTGCTATTTAGGCGTCTGTTTTTATTCATTTTACGTTTTGAATGGAATTGAGAAATAATTCAGCAATTCTAGGCAAATACGGTCCAGGTGAAAAATCGAAATCAAAAGAAACGGGATGAACCAATAAATCCCGGCACAAAGATTTAGTGTTTAAGACTTATTGCATTAAGTTAATAAATCTCCTTAGAGTATACTGGTTTTAGTATTTAGCTCATTGCAGCCCAATTTATCGGTTGGTTTCACCATATTTTTTGAATCTAATGAAACTGGAACAAATTATAACACCTTTTGATACGTGCAAAAAATTGGGCTTTAGTCTTTTTTTAACCTTCTTGGCTATTTTCCGGTCATTGGCCGGATGCGTTTGAAATTTCATCTATAATTAACGAATTTCAAGTCAACGCACTCCGAGTAGCACCTTTCGGGTCCAGTTTTACCTCCAAGTTTCAACAGTCAACTTTGCGGCTTTGGTGCCGTAATATGCCGGCTGTGTTTTTGTTTGTTTCTAAATTGGTTACCATTTTCCCGGGGATTCATTTTTTAGGAGCACGTGTTGGGTAAAATGTTGATAATGGACAAAATTCAAAACGTTTTAGATTAGGTGCATAATGAAGAGTTATCAAACCTTGCTTGATTGTACTTTCTGGGTTTCAGTCAAGGAAGGTCCAGAGGACGAGGGTTCTTTGAGCGTGTTTGCCCTCTGTCTCAGAGACATGCGCAAGAACGGAGACATTGAGCAACTGTACAGCAAAGCGGTGGACAAAAACCCCAAAAACGAAGACTTAATCAACTGCCTTATTATGGCCCACGTCCGAACAGATAACTTCAAAATGCAGCAGGTTCGCTCACTACAGCTGAACAAATTGACAGCCAGTCCTAACTTCCCAAACACGGCCAAGACTTTCTATCTATGGGCAGTTATGGCTGTGTTCTTACAGGCCAAAAAGGACAAGCAAAACGGGATGAAAGTTCAGCTCCCGTTAGCGAGGAAAATGATGGAAAAAAGCGTGGCCGATTCTTTACCTATTGGTGCTACTAAGTTGGAACAAGTTGACCTCCTGCTTATGATTTTAGAGGAGCTGAAAGATTATAAAAGTGCCTTGCAGGTTTTCAAGGATAACATTACAGTGTACGATAAAGAACTGCCCGTGTTGCGTGAGAAACGGAAAGTAGAATATCTAGACGGAATGGCGGATTTTAACGACTTGGTTCCTATCTGTAAAGATGTCATAACTGCGATGGGAAATTCCGCCGATTGGTTCTTTTTCGAAAAGCTTATTAATGCTTATGTTCATATCCGAACACAACCAGACGAGCTTTTAGAACACAAAAATGGCAATTCAGATGAAAGTAATGGCAGCTATGAAGATGATTTGAGTTCTTTGGTGGAATTTTTACTTGATGAAAAGGAAAGAAATCAGAAATGCATCGGACATCATTTCGCACTGCTTCATTTACGCAAAATGCTTGATGAGTTACAAATCGAGTATTCGTCGAGTGAAATCGAGTTAGCGTCAATGTCATCATTGGTTCTATCCTTTTACCATTCGTTCGGCCATAAGTCGCCATTTTTCAATTACGTCAGACCGTGTCTTACAACAGAAGTGTGTGAATCGTTTGTGAGTAGTATGACCTTGAAAATGAGTTCACTTGAGACGGGTAGTGGGGACGAGGTGCCTCTGTGCCTGAATGACATGTACAGTCTGTTGTCCATTTGTGAAGTCGAGAGGACTTTGTCGAGGGAGAAAAAAGGGCTGACTGAGGAGCAGTGTTTGTCTAGGAGTGAGACACTGACCAGATTGTACAGAAAGTATTTGCCTTTAGGTGAGGCTCTTGTTCAGCAACTTAAAATACGAACATTAGGTTTCCTCTGTAGTATATACACAAATTCTGTGATAGAAAGATGTTATCAATTCAAGTATTGTAAAACAAGAAAAAAGACCTGAAATTGATGTAACCAGTATTGAAATTACAACTAAACTGAGATCAAAGGTAATTTTTAGTAGAATTTAAGTTCAGACCATGCCTTTTCTCGTTAGGGCAATACTCATGTTAATATTCTTTTCCTGCTATCGCGAAAGTTTAAAAGATATTGATGTACTCAGGAGACGAGCCAAGTCCCTACACTATTTTTTACATCTACAAGCTCAAAATATCCTGATCAACTATTTTCAACAGTGGAGTGAAAAAGCGAATATAGAATTTTCATTATTTAGGTGTCGAACTCCAGTCAACTGAGCCCCAGTTCAGCTCAAAATTCATCATCTTAGCTTCACACTACTTGATCGATGCTTACATGTTAAGCGAGGAACCCAGAAACCAGACATACCTCTGGGCAGCATTAGATCGACTGAAAGAGGCCTCCGTTGACTCACCTGTCGATTCTCAGCTGTTGATGGTTATGATGCGAATATATCAACAACTTGGATTACTCGAAGCATGTTGCAAATTGATGGACAGGATGCAAATTAAACAGTTTTTGTTACAAACTACTTGTTGGGTCTTGTGTAATAGACTAAGTGGATGTGGGTTCCACGCGGAAGCGAGACTGATGCACCCGACGTTGATCAAGTACATCCAGAGTAGTGTGCATCAGGTTCCAGACTACCTGATCCAGGGCTACCGCAACGGGGTGTACAGGAAGATAGTGGACATGTTGCAGTGGAAACAGAGTCTGCTCAAGAGTTATTCATTCATCAAGTGTATCGTGGAAGAGCTCATGCTTGACATTGTGGAAATTGGTAAGGATTATTAAGATCCGACCTAATCTTTTCAATAGACTATAATAGCCACCCTTTTTTTATTAAGTCTGTTTTGAGAAGTCTGTTTGATATCCGCGAAGAGATAGCGGCTATTATTGGAGACATCGTGATTTTTACAATTCAAAGAATTTGAATTGTATTGGGGCGCTGTCTTTTCTTAAGATCTATTCACACATTTTTATAGCTGCGAAGCTGTAAGCTGAGCGAAGCTATATTGCGGCGCTCTTGGTTTTTTTACAATTCAAAGAATTTGAATTGTATTGGGGCGCTGTCTTTTTTTAAGATCTGTTAACACATTTTTACGATTTTTGAAGTAATCGGAGTAGTGATTTTGGTCACGCCGAAACAGGAAATGGAGCGAAAAAGCGAGTGGTTTTGCGGCGTGAATTTTTTTCGCTCCAATTTTAAAGTAGAGTGAGGAAACGGTGTTTGAACAAAAATCGGTTTCTCGGTAGTGGTTTTTTGTTCACATGTGGCAATTTCACTCTGATTTTTACTGTTTTTTCGATTTTTTGGATCGGAATTTTTTTTCTAAATGGTTTTCCCAGTCCATTCACAGCTCATTCTAGGCCTAGTTTTTGGTTTGAATTAAATTTTCATTTCTCGCTAGTGGTTTTTTTGTTCATATGTGCGGCATTTTGACATTGATTTTCTGTTTTTTTTTCTTATTTTTTATGATTTTTTTTAAAATGGTTTTCTCAATTCACTCGTAGTCCATTCTAGGTCTAGTTTTTCTGTTTAGTCAATGAAAATTCTTTGAATTGTACGTCAGGACTTGTCCTGCTATGTTTTTTGTTTCGTCGTCTGACGCTCTTTTTTCGTTTTACATTTGTTCACACAGCAAAGCTGAAAAGTCAAATTTTCTGAATGACTTCTTCGTCTCACTAACGGCATTTGCGCGCGTGATGTCATTTCTCACTCGCTTTAGCAAAAGTTTTTAGGTTATTTGCGTGATTAGATTTTGATCATACGTGACTTACCTCACTCTATAAAATGACTTTTGCACTTTAAAACTTAAGTTTAATTTGAATTTGTTTAAGGTCAAAGGAACTCATTTGTGCAGTAAAGAAGGTCCCTAATAAGAGGCTTCTGCGGAATGAATTTTAACAAGCTTTATTAATATATCGCTGAATGTTTTTACCTAGTTTTTTTGAGCGGCGTCGATTTTTTTTTCAATTTAGATCTGTATCTGTTTCTATCTCTATTATATGGCACGCAGGTCTATTCTTTTGCAGCTATTCCGGCATTCTGCCGGCTATGTTCATGATTTTTAAAGTCAAATTGGAGTAATGATTGTGGTCATGCCGAAACAGGAAGTGGAGAGAAAGCGAGTCGTTTTGCGGCGTGAAATTTTCTCAATTTAATTTTGAAGTTGTTTGAGAAAACGGGGTGTATGAACAAAAATTGGCTGTCTCGCTAGTGATTTCTTGTTCACATGCGTTTATGTTTTTTCACTTTTTTTGCTGGGATTTTTTTATAAATGGTTTTCGCAATCAAGCCAGCGCATTCAAGGTCTAATTCTTTGTTTAGTCAATGAAATTTTGAATTGTAGCTCAGGACTCCTGCTATGTTTTTAATTCGTCGTTTCAATCGATGATTCTTGCGACTATTGACGTTGTTGATTTCAGTGACTTATACTGCTTTGCAGTTAAAATTTGTGTGCATGACATCATTTATTCTGCTTATAGGTCAATTGCGTGATTTACCTCACTCAAAAGTTGACTTCTGAACTCACATAATGAACCTTAAGTTATGTGAGAATTTACTAGTTAAAGATCGATAGTGTGCATCTAAGTAGTGCCAAACGTATATGCCCTACTTCTTGAGTATTAGAATCTTGAGTTTTTGATTTAGAATAATATTTTTTTTGAATAATATAATTAATTTTCGAATAATAATAAAAGCTCCTTTAGGGCCTTTTCCTTATAAAGCCTACGTGTCTCATAAAAATGACAGTCCGAATCTAACCAGAAAGTCTAGTGGTCTAGTAAACAACTGGTGGTCAATCTGTCTATCTTATTTCTTAAGTTGTTTCAATTCCATGGAAGGCCATAATTGTCTATCGTGACTATTTTCGGGCAATCTGAATTGATCTCAATGTTTTGAATTGATCTCGAGCGAAGTTTGAAGCAGTCATTGTAAACGTGTTGGCTTCTTCGTTGCTAAATTTTTGCTTGACTGTCTTTTCGCGCTTTTGTTCTAATAAAATCTGTGACTTGTCCAATGACCTTTTCATGCGTCACTTGTTAATTTCTAGTGATTTCAATTACTCTTTCCTTGAAGTTGCTGATACAAATGCGATTGTTAGCGGTTGATTCGCAAAGCCGTTGTAGCTGAGTGGTTAAAAAATCTGACTGCTATCTTGGATATCTCGGGATCGAGTTTTTGCAGGAGTTTTTTTAACTTTAAAAAATTTCTCAGCTACACCCCTAAATTAAATCCCCCCGCCTGTCTATCGAGAGCAAGTCTTCCGACGTTGTCCGTTTATGTTTACTAATTTTTTTGTGAGCGAAGTTTGAAGCCGGAAATAAAATGCTTGAATTAAGGACGGATTGCAGAACAAAACTTGTGTGTGGAGTGAACAATTTTTTTCATACCGCTGTCTTTGAGAATAATTTTTCTGTAAGCGAGCATTTTTTTGGTCACGTTAGGCTTTTTCAAGTAGTTATTTAAATTGTGAATATTTTGCTGTTAGAAGGTTTGATTAGGCCATACTAATAAGTGAAAAATTGTAGTGACTGTGTTCTCAAGTTCTATGACTTTTAATCTGTTTTCTGCTAATTTGTAGGTTTTGCAGGCATTTTGTTGTTTCTAGACTGTTTAAGCAATTTTTGATAATGGGTTTTTGTTTTATTGCATTTATTGGGGACTGAATGCTCTGATTGCTCAAAGGAGTTTTTGAGTATCAGTCTGTTGAAGTTTTGATGCTATAAAACTATTTTGTTGAGAAATTTGACACAAAATCGAGAAATTCTAACTTTTATTGTCAATTTCCAGTTTTTCGGTTTCCCATTGAAATTGGATACGCTTGTATTTCCTTTTGTTGCTCAAGCATTTTAATGATGTCAATGTAATGAATTAACATATCTGTTTTATGTGCTTTTCTTATAAACAGTTGAATATTTCTTTTCTAAGTTCAGTTTGTCCTTGAGGCTAAATATATCATTAATTGCCCTCAAATTGCTTTCTTCATTTTTTTAATTGGTGAAAATATTTATTAGTTTCTTCTGCCCCAGTCATTCCAGTAATTATTCCGGCTATGTTCTTTAATCAGTCGAGTTGTTCTAAAACAGGATGTAAAGGTCAATGCCGCACGTGTTAAAACTTTGATTTTTGTTTGTTGTTGAACAAAACTGCAGAACGGAGAAAAGAAAGTTGGTTTTGTCTATAGGAGTTTGTAAAAGTTAAGCAAGAAAAATAGATGAGAAAAAGCTGTTAAGGGGGTGTGAAATTTGCTCTAAGCGAACAAAATTTTTGATCAAGTTCGGTTTTTTCAAACAGTTTAGTAGTTTCAACTCTTCAACTTTTTTCAGCCGATATGCTTATTTCAGTAACGTATCTTAAACCATTGCTGTACGTTTGACTGTCTCCAATGAATTTTAGTCTTTAGATGAATTTTTGAGATTTTTTTGTTATTTTGCCTTTCTGGTTTCTTTTTTTTAAAGTTTTGTATCTTTTTATTATAATTTTTTGTTTGGGGAGTTTTTTATGTTATTCAATTATTTTAGCTATTTTTGTAGCTGTTGCAATGCTTCCTATCAGTTTTGAATTGTTTTTGATAAAGAATAATGATTGAATTTTGACAAATTTTGTAGTATTTCCGAATTTTTCTGCCTATTTTCTGCAATTCTTCTCTGGTCTTCATTTTTATCGATCGTTGAATTAGAATAGTTTCTACTAGTGCAGGGAACTTTTACAGATTTTATCTTTGAGTTCCCACTTAAATAGATGCCTATTGCGCATGGGAATGTAAATTTAACAGTTGATTAAAACTTTCACGAACAGAGCACTTTTTGTCGAAAAGTTTGAAAGTTGAGGTTTTTGTTAATTGCTTCAGAACTGGAGAAGTGTTCTGCAGTACAATATGCCTAATTAATATTTTTCATTTCCATCAAAGAAAGCGTCGGGTGGTATCCAGAATTCTTAGCGCTGTTTTTTTTTACTTTGAACAAAAATTTGTTTCGCTTTACCTTGGTTCATAGCTTGAACATTTTGAGTGAACATTCTTCTCTAATTATGTTTAAAGTGTTATAAAGCAGTATCTTCTGAAACAATTTAGAATCAACAGAGACAGTATTGAAAAAGAAAATAAATCGAAATCAAAAATAAAAACGGGATAAACCCTAAAGCCCAATTTTGGATGCCCGCGAATTGATCTTCGTTCATATAGACCTTAGTTAGCATTTCTATTACTTATTTTTGTTGATAATAGCCCCTGTATCCTCTCATTACGAAACAATTCTTGTCTAACTACAAAATCAAAAATTTTCAAATCAGTGTTAATTTTGATTATTCCATCAGAGATCTTGAATTGCTTTCGAAGAACGCTCGACTTAAGGGCAGACTCAACAATAGTCATGGAATAAACAACTTTTGAAGTTGCGCTCACGGCAAGATCAACAAGTCGTCTTCTACGAACAAGGAATTGATCGGAATATTGAACAAAATTGCTATTAAGATGAGATGAAAAAAATTATCTTTTCTTTTAATTTGATTGCCAGAATATTTCAATCCTGGATAGCTAAGCGAGTAAATGAGTTTTGAGTTTTCTAAGATTGGTACTGTTATTGCCAATTCAACGTTGAACAGCAAGCAAAAGATCTTAATCAATAGTGTGTCATTGTTGTACTCAAATTTTGAGTAATTGTATTGCATTGAATTACGTTTTACAACAATAGACATTTGATGAAGCTCGCATTTTAAACTAAACTTTTTTTTAGCTTTTTAAGATGCGAGTTAGGACTGAAAAATGTTTGACGTGAACTTCAACATGACAGAATTTTACCCCTAAACTGATATTGCGGAAACGGTGACCTGAGCATGCACAACATCTAATATTTAAAATTATCCTGAACATAAAGTAAGTGTATTGATTCGAAGGTTTTTGCTCAGTATCTGCATAGAGAAACTAGAATTGAGACCTGTAATTCAGTGTTGTTTTTAGACAAGACCAACAACATGGAAAGCAGAGGAGAAGAGATGTGTGAGTTTCTCAGTGACTATCGAGTGGTCATGTCCGAATGGGACGAGTGGTCTGACGATCGAGACCTGGACCTCCACTATTCCTGGGAACCCCTATCCACAGATTGGGCTGGAACCCAAGCAAGATACAAGTCATACAAGCTGGAACTATCCTGGCTCAAGTCCAGATATACGCTGGTGTCTTCTTTCGCACACTTGATTTGTACGTTCTCGACAACGTCAAGTTCTTCACAGATTTCTACCTCAATATTTCAACTGAGTGCAGATTTCAAACTGGCAGTGAGCGAATGTTTGGAAGTGTTCGAAGATCTAAGCAAAGATGAATTTTACCAAGGTTTGCAAGGACATCCCTTCAGTCCGTTTTCAAGCCCAGTTTCGGAATTCGTCAAACTGGGTCTGGACAGTTTTTACTGTCAGTTAATCGAGAGTTTCGCGAGTAAACACAACGATGCCGCGAATGGAGTTGATCCGAAGAGCAATGCTGCAATTAAAATTCAACTGCCTGAACTTCCCGAATCAATCACAGCTTTCGTCCACAAAATATCTGAGCCTAAATTCTTACTTTCTGACAATAAACATATAAAGTCGCAAGATTTGGTTGAATTGAAGCTAGTTTGTGAAGCTATTTCTATGTACGTTTTGTGCATTGGCTTCGTAAGTGGTAGCAAGAAAAAGCAGAAATGTGAGAATGAAAGTGCTAATGCGGTAAAGGAACTCTTAGAACAGATCAGCGAAGGTATCAATAAGTTGATAGCGAGAGTGAATGAAACTGAATGGATTGTAGAAATTGACGTGGACGTCGCAAAGAACAACTTGAATTGTTGTTTGTCCCAAATTAATAATTTATGTACAGCCAAGATTGAATATTTGAAAAACATGTATTTGTGATAAAGATCTATTTTCCTGTGCTTGAATTTATCATTTTGCATCTTTCTTTGATTTCTTGTCTTTGCTCTTCTTCTCTTTGTCATCTGCAGAGTGACGGAAGCTGAAAGTTGACTCAAACTGTTTCCTTTACTTTTTCAAGCATTGATGCATGCAATTTTTTAAGTCACAAAACAAACCGACTAACGTCCGATGAATTGCTCTCGAACGACAGGCGGGGGGAGCAATTGAGTTTAAAAAGGTGTAGAAATTTTTTTTATGGGTGCAAAACTCTGACCTCATATGGGCTCGAACTCCAGCCCTTCTGGATAGCAAAAACGGTCAATCAAAAATTTGGCTTAAAAATACCAAAAGGTTTTTCAATAATTGCTTCAAACTTCGTTCGAGAGCAATTAAAAACCAGAAGTAGTTTTTAGAAAATCAGACAAAATTGGGAGGTTTCTATCAAGTTACGTCTTAGCTTTGCTTAAATCAAAGAATTGAGATGAGGAATTGTTTTTTATAGCTGTGAAGCTGTAAGCTGAGCGGAGCTATATTGCGGTGCTCTTGGTTTTTTTTACAATTCAAAGAATTTGAATTGTGTTGGGGCGCTGTCTTTTTTAAAAGATCTGTTCACACATTTTTACGATTTTTGAAGTCAAATCGGAGTAATAATTTTGGTCACGCCGAAACAGGAAGTGGAGCGAAAAAGCGAGTGGTTTTGCGGCGTGATTTTTTTTTCGCTCTAATTTTGAAGTAGAGTGAGAAAACGGTGTTTGAACAAAAATTCGCTTTCTCTTGTTCACATGCGGCAATTTCACTTTGATTTTTACTGTTTTTTGGATAGGATTTTTTTCTAAATGGTTTTTCCAATCCTTTCATAGTTCATTCTAGGCCTAGTTTCTATCTTTCGCTAGTGGTTTTCGTTCACATGCGGCATTTTGACATTGATTTTCTGTTTTTTTTTATTTTTTATGTTAGTTTTTAGAAATGGTTTTCCCAATTCACTCATAGTACGTTTTAGGTCTCGTTTTTTGTTTAGTCGATGAAATGTCTTTGAATTGTACGTCAGGACTTGTGCTGCTATGTTTTTTTGCTTTGTCGTCTGACGCTCTTTTTCGTTTTACATTCGTTCACACAGCAAAGCTGAAAAAGTCAAATTTTCTGAATGACTTCCTCTCACTAACGGCAACTGCGCGCGTGACTTCATTTGTCACTCTCTAGCAAAAATTTTGTGCGTGATTAGATTTTAATCACAAGTGACTTACCTCACTCAATAAAATGACTTGCACTTTAAAATTTAAGTTTAATTTAAATTTTTGTGTATTTTAGGTTGAGATAGGTTCTTAATAAATGAGTTTTTTTCCTTTTGAAAGTTACTCTATTCCAATTTTTCAAGATTATTTTAATTTTGCTATATATTTGAGTTCATTTTGTCTGCTATCTCCATTAACAGAGAAATGTATCTTTTTTCTGTCCTAATTCTTATGTGCTTTGACGCCAAAAGAATTTTTTGGTGTTTTGTTGAGTCCTCTTAATTTTAGTTTTCTTTTTTGAAGAAGGCAATTTGGTTTCTGCCTTATCCTTTCCGATTGTGTCTTTTGAGTCGTAGGGTTAATTGCGGAGCTCCGAGTTTTTAAAAAATTATATATTTCGTGACAACTTTCAGCCTTTCAGTTTTTTGAGCCTGTGAATGTTTTCCATCCTCAGAATTTTGGCCAGTTTTCAATGTTACCAGATGTTTTTAGTAATATGAAAGTTTGCTGTATCGAGATATCATAAAGTGTCTTTGTCAAAATTATGCCTGTAAATTCAAATTTAGTCTTTTCCTATGATCCGTAATTGATGTCGTACATGCTTTTGTGTTAGCTAGTTTCAACGATGTCAATGCTCAACTCTTTCTCGTTATGAGGTATAAAATTTTTACGAAACATTTTCTTCGAATCAGGTGCGGTAAAAATCAACTGTTTTCAGACAAAAAATAATGGTTTCGGCTTTGTTTGCGGTTTTTCTAGTGAAGTTCCGACGATTCGAGTCGCTTCGAGAATTCTTCTGGCCATGTTTTTTTGTTTCGTTGTCTGACGCTGTTTCGTTTTACATTTGTTCACGCAGCAAATCTGTAGAAGTCAGTTTTTCTGAGTCACTTCTTCCTCACGGTGTTTGTGCGCGTGACGTCATTTCTCTCTCTCTCTCTCTCTCTCTCTCTCTCTCTCTTTCTCTCTCTCTCTAGCGGAGGTTTTAGGATCATTGGCGTGATAAGATTTTAGTCATACGTGACTTACCTCACTCAATAAAATGACTTTTGCACTTTAAAAGTTTAATTTGAATTAGTTTAAGGTCAAAGGAACTCATATATGCAGTAAAGGCCCCTAATAATAGGCTTCTGCTTGATGAATTTTAACAACCTTTATTAATTTATCGCTGGATGGTTTTTACCTAGCTTTTTGAGAGGCGTCGATTTTTTTTCAAATTTAGATCTGTTCCTATCTCTATTAAACGGAACGCAGGTCTATTCCGGCAATCTGCCAGCTATGTTCATTGCTGTTCGGAAATTCAAAGTATAACTGAAAAGGGAGAGTCAAAATTTTCATCAAAGCTATTCAAAAAGTAATAAAAATAGTTTTTGGCTATCATTTTGGTATCACCAAAGGGTACTACTATCTGATGTTTTAGGGTTTTTGAATTAAAGAAATTCGGATTTAAGGGATTCGAATGTTAGGGAAACAGTTTCCTGTGTTTTTTGGATGGTAAATTTTCCTTATGGCTGAGAGCGCACTTGACCTCGTACCACCCACGCACTGTCTGATCCACGGTATCTCGGGAGAGGTGTCTCCAGGCCTCCACAGGATAGAAATGTTTGTATTTATTCCTGGAAACAGCAAATATTGTGAATTGTTTGGTTAGATTTTGTCCCCAAATTGGAGGGGCTAATTATAAACGTAAAAGGAACATAACCTACTAACGTCGAGAAAATTGCTCTCAAACGACCGGCGAGTGATTGGCTTCGGTAGTAGTCAGCCGGTACTTCTGAGGGATACTAGCATTGCGGGGGGTGAGTTGAGTGGTGGGGGGGGGGGTTCACGCGATGGGGGTTGGGAGATCTGGACGAGGGAGGTCCAAATCGCCTGGTTGGAGAAGGGTAGACAGGGTGACTGGAAAGTCAATTTTTTAACACTAAGAACCGCCCTTGACGACCTGAAAATGTCAAACCAGTTTCGGTGAATCGCTCATTTAGCGACTAATGAGTCGTAATGCTCTAAGAGAGCTGCTCGGGCAGTTAATGCCCTCCGTGAGTCCTGTTGATCCTATTTTTAAGGATGAAAAGTCAACTGAGTCAGACAAAAAAACGGTCGAACAAAAAATTGCATGCAAAAGACCACAGGACTAATATAATTGCTCCAAACTTCGTTTGAGAGCAATTAAAAAACATTTGAACGCTTTTCATTAGAATTGAAAAAGCCCCAGCCGTTTATTTCTTTCTAGAAAATTTGATTATTTTGTAAATAGTATTAAAAACAATAAACATAGTCCACTAACGGGCGAACTGCTCTCAGAAGACGTTGCTTTGTTTTCGAATTTTACGCCAAACCCTCCCAACCCCCCTCCATCTCAACGCAACTCCGATTCGCAACATCCTGAATCCCACCATCTCAACGCAACTCCGTGAACCCAACCCCCTAATACACGTTCTAATGCTTGTATCCCTTAGCCGCAACTGGCTATTACCGCAGCCAACCCCTCGCTGGTTGCATGAACAATTTTCTCGATGTTAGTCAGTTATTCTAATTTTTAGATAAAATAATTTATCAAAGACGATTGAACCAAGTTTACTTAATCTCGTACGAAGTTTAAAGCAGTTGTTAGCGATGAAAATATATAGTCCATCAAGACCTAATTGAATCTAGACCTAATCGAACGATAACGATATTGTACCGGGCCATTAAGTTAAGCCTGCTAAGCTAGGACCGGAAAATTAGCAAAACATGCAGTGAATGCAAGAATTTTTAAATTAAAACCGCTGCTTAAAATTAATTTTTATTGCAAATTGAAGGTTCACATAAAATTTTAGCCCACCATCGGGTACCAATCTCTAATTATTACAAGTGGCGGCTTTTTCGTTACTTATAGGAGAAAGATTTCTGAATTTCTTTTGTTTCCTAATTTTATACCAAATTTTCGCCTTTTAGAGTCTGCAATGTTGTATTGCTTAATGTGGAAAAAAAAGACATTAACATACTTTGAAATGTTTCAGTACTGTTTTTTTTACCACTGAGCTTATCTGACTTAGTACTGATTTACAATGGGTAGTTCACGAATAGCTTAGTGAACTCATCTTCTCAGCCGGCTACAACGCTGCGCTGACTGTTACCCGGACACAGCTGTTGATTAATATCAGGGCTGAATCATACGATCTTCATTCTGATTTCATAAGCTGACCATTACTCTGTTCATGTCCGAGATTTGCCTGAATAGACTGAGATAAATTGAGACAATTAGCACCCATCTGCCTTTTATCTGAGCATTATTTTAGACCATACTGCCTCTCTGGTGTACAGAGCTACTTACCGACTGCCTTTCATCTGAGCAGGGCTAATTATTGAATGCACTCCATCTGAGCAGGGCTAATTACCGAATGCCCGCTATCTGAGTAGGGCTAATTACCGAATGCCCTCTATCTGAGTAGGGCTAATTAGCGAATGCCCTCTATCTGAGTAGGGCTAATTACCGAATGCCCTCTATCTGAGTAGGGCTAATTACCGAATGCCCTCTATCTGAGTAGGGCTAATTACCGAATGCCCTCTATCTGAGTAGGGCTATTTACCGAATGCCCTCTATTTGAGCAGGGATAATAATTGTTTAAAGCCTTTAGTCTCGGCTATCTTAATTATGTCTGTTATACCTCATATATTTGTCATTTTCATGCTTTTCAATGTTTGAGACATAAACTGCTACTAAACTGCTACTAAACTGGAAAAGGAAAAGGAAAGAGTTTAAATTTGAAATTCGAAGAAGCAAACAATTGAATGTAGTTCTTTAATTAGTTCTCTGTACAACACTTTCATCTTCACTCATCAGTTCGGTTGAATGTAGTTCTTTAATTAGTTCTCTAACACTTTCCTCATCACTCATCACTTCGTCAACGAATTCTACATGAGCTCACAGTATGCGCGCCAAATTCCTGAAGTCAAGCGCGCCACTTCCACTACCGACCTCCGCTACCGACCTCCGCCTCCGACCTCCGCTACCGACCTCCACTACCGATCTCCGACCTCTGCTACCGACCTCCGCCTCCGCCTCCGACCTCCACTACCGACCTCCGCTACCGACCTCCGCTACCGACCTCCGCCTCCGACCTCCACTACCGACCTCCGCTACCGACCTCCGCTACCGACCTCCGCCTCCGACCTCCGCCTCCGACCTCCACTACCGACCTCCGCCTCCGACCTTCACTACCGACCTCCGCTACCGACCTCCGCTACCGACCTCTGCTACCGACCTCCGCTACCGACCTCCGCCGATGCACCAATATATGGTTTAGATGAAAGCACCAATATGGTTTAGATAGAGCTAGAATGGCTGTTCAGGGTATCGCTATCTTAAAAATTTTATGCATGACACCAGTTATTCGAAATTTTCAAAATTTGCTATGTGCAGTCTGTGAGTTCTTTGTCTGCACAGTCTGGCGGTGAAACATTCTGTGCAGATTTGACCAAGAATGTAAATTAGGCTGCGAAGAAGAGGAACAGAGTGGGATGTTTCTTAATGTAGTCTGGGCAGACTGGCAGATGTATTTACACTTGTATCTGTCTGGTTCAGTAATGGTTACTATTGAAAGTCAATGGTACAGCACTGCACCTCACTGTGACCAAGGTACGGGTACTTCGTCAATGTTTCGCCATGCCTTTGTTCAAAGCTTGTTCAACAACTCTTTCATTCCTATTCGGGTTTATTGGAATCAATGCTAGCTATTGTGGAGCAATTTTACGGGTATGTTGAATTAGTGAAACATAACCGAATAGCGTCGGGTGAATTGCTCTCAAACAACTGGCGAACGGTTAGTGAGGCTAGCTTTATCTCAATTCAAAAGGGCGTTAGTGAGTGCGCGATGGGATCAAGCGCGCTGTGTTATGGGTGTTACGATATGCAGGGGGTAGAGATCGTGGATGAAAAGGGGGGCTGACGGGGAACGTCAAAATATAAGAACCGCTCTTCACACCATAAATTTGTCTCAAATACAGTTTCGGTGAATTGCATACTTAGCTTCTGGTCAGCTGAAATGCTCTTATAGAACTTGATGCCCTGCGGGCGATACCTGTTTTCAAACGAAAACGCGTATTGAAAAAGGCCTCAGGACTAATATAATTGCTACAAACTCCGTTTGGGAGCGATAAATTACAACTCTTGAAATACAAGTTGAGCAGGATGACATGTAAAAATTGTTTTTCTACGCCCAAAAATTGTCAAAATTTTAACCTGATTTCTCATGTAAATGGGCCTAAATTTGTGTGCCCGTTTTTACACGAGAAATTGGGTAGAAAAACGCGCTTTTTGTGTGATTCACACCAGAAAAGAGTGTAATTTAATTTGATCAACTCACCTCAAACTATTCATTGTCTCCATGTCCTGCACTCGGTGGATCCCGAATATGAAGGAATCGAGTTTGGAACAACAGGACAAGATTGACTTGACATGATCGAAGACGTTCGTGTTGCACAATGGGAGTCCCAAACACAGTTTCCTCAGGTTCCGTTGACACGAGGCAACGAATCCCATGAACAACAGGACAAGATCTGCTCTGTCTTCTGGAATCTCGTCTTCACACCACACTGTCAAGTCCCTCAGTTTGTCAACCTAAAATTTTGTCTATTTTCCACAAAAAATTTTTAATTACGTTGATGAACAGATAAGTTCCTGGAGTTAACCGAAACTGAGCGCAAATTGTTTGAAAATCTCTAATATAATATAGCGCAGTTTTCATGCTTCCAAGAAAATATGAAAATTTCACGCAAAATTATCAGTCTCCAAACTAACTAAAATTCTGTTTCTTAACGTTTCTCTGAATTGGTGAAACATACTAATTGCATAGTTTTCCTCTTTATTATATGTCGCCTAATTTTTAAGTCTTATTAAATATGCATGCAAACACCTACAAATACAACTAAATTTTTAACAAAAAAGGTATTTGCAAAAACAAATTTCAATTGGACTCCCAGGTTTAAGCCTCGAATTATGCAAAGGCCATGCTCGACTCAAAAGTGGTATGAAAATAATATGCTCTACTAAAATTGTCCCTGAAAAGACTTCAGCTCGACATAACTGATCATTCAGAATTTGGTTTGGCCCAAGTTTTCTGAGCTCAACCTCAGGTTGACTATACTTGTATGCTCTCGTATACTATTGAAACTGTAAACTGTCGAACATAACCCCCTACCTTTGACATGATTATGGACGAGAGTGAGTGTATGGCCTTGGGATCCATTGTGAACATGTAAGTTCTGATCTTTTCCAGTTTTTCCAGAGCCTCAGGCGACACGTGAAACAAATCATCCTCGTCTTCCTCACAGAGATTGCTGGCAAATATCTCCAACTCTCGGGTGTCTTTAATCTGACACAGGTAACGCATCAGGCTCTAAAAAATAAATTTGCGCTAAAATTTGTCAGTTTCTAGCATCTAAACTTTGAATAATATCTCAGGCATATTCCTGTATTTTGACAGAAAATCTTGTAAAACGATATTTCCTCTCGTAAGAGACATATCTTGCATAATAAAGCGACCAATTAAATATCAAAATTATTTTTTGTCAATTGCTTGTTGCTCATTTATTTCAAACCTGAACATTCGCCGACTTCGGATCTGACTCGTACAGTTGCCAGTGAAACTTGTCCAGATTGTCAGTATTGTACCTGACCAGTTCCAGTGCCACATTGGCCTTAACTCCCTTGAGGATGATCTCCTTGAGTTTGAGACAGAATTCACCCCCACTTCGTAGACTATTATCGTCACCCGCGGAGTCGAACACTACGTCATATGGGGTGTCACTTATTAGTCCCGGAATCACTTCACACCTGGAGAACAGAGGAAGCAGAGTTATCGCCACTAATTTCTCTTCCCCGGTAGATTATAACCCTCCGTGGAAGATAATTTTACAATTTTATCGTTTGTATAAATTTTAGTGGATACTCCAGCCGCTTAATGCTTAATTAAAATCAGTGCAAAAGTTTATTCACACGTATGGAATTGAAACAAACATTTTATTTACGTGTGATTTCCGAATTGTTATATAAAGAGA
Organism: Convolutriloba macropyga; assembly: GCF_964194025.1. Taxonomy (NCBI): domain Eukaryota; kingdom Metazoa; phylum Xenacoelomorpha; order Acoela; family Convolutidae; genus Convolutriloba; species Convolutriloba macropyga. The sequence goes on along the minus strand of NW_027450641.1, from coordinate 38,971 downwards.
AGAAAAAAACATATGTCGAAATATATTGGAAGTAAATGATAAGGAATTGTAATCGAAACGCTGTGGAAGATAAATGATTGGTAGGTATAATTGATCCAGTCTTTGATCTAACATATTTCACATGAAGTTTAGTCATCAACTGGTTAACTGTTTGTAAGCAAAGTTGCTTGAGAAATTTTCTTGTAGTCAAAAGCAAACTATTTGGGTCTTTCCCACTATAGACCCGCCCCAGCTTAGTGGTCAGATAACCTATAGCACCCCCATTCATGGTAATTATACCATAACGGGGGACTATAATTTCATGGGGGGACTATGATGGGAAAGACACAACTACCCGGGTCAACGATCATACAACTTTCTTTGATTTCGTACTAGGTCATATATGATTCTTAGTAATCATACTAGGTCATATATGATTTGTATGAATTCCTGGTAGTCATACAAGGACCATATATGATTTCCTAGAAATCATACAAGGATCATACAAAAAAAAAAATTCAAAGACTAAAAACTGTATAATTTTGATTTTCCATTGAAGTTGAAAAAATTTCTTGGATTTCATACAAGGTCATATATGACACATAATACATTGACTGGTGCCACAAATTCTCGTATAATGTAGTCAGAGGACTTATTAAAATATTATATCGCATGTGCAATCCACATTTGATTCTTTGTGTGCTCTAAAAGAAAAAATTTATGGTTTAAACGTATTCAGAAAACTAATTTGACGTGATATGCAGTTTTTTTCTTGATTAATTTTTTTTTATAAATCAACATTTATGTGTATAAACTGGCCTCAGAGTATGTCAAAAATTTTGTTATTTGTTTGGACTTACTCTTTTATTTTGTGCCCAAGTTGCAATTGATATTGTACGTTAGGGTCTTTTGGTGGATCACAATGTGATGCCGTGGAATCATATAGGTGATGCCCTACCGAATAAAAACAAAAAAAAACATAAATGATTAAAGATTTTTTTTAAAAATAGATTTATGATTCTTGGTATTCGTACTAGGATCATATATGATTTCTTGCTAATCATACAAGGATATATATGATTTCTTTGGTTTCATACAAGGATCGTACTAAGAAATCAAGTATGGACAGTATGAAATCATATATGATCCTTGTATGAAATCAAAGAAACTTCAACCCGGGTATTTAAGGACACTGATCAGGCTTATTCAGAGAAAATTCTTGGATCTACTCTGTCCCCACAGGGTTGTTTATTGCCTCCAATTACAATTTGTGCTGTCACATATCACGATAAAACAAAAAATAGCACGTCCGCCTGGGGGAGTGGAGTTATATACCCAAAAAGCTGGCTGATGTAGGAAAGAAAATTTAACTTAAGCCTTTTTCGCAATAGAACAAACTTGATTCTGACCTTGAATAACTCTCAACCCAAAAGAAAATTCGGATCTTTTTCATTTTTGCCCCCCCCCCCCGTACGTTATGCACACCCCAGTTACAGAGCACCTGTCATTACATAGTAAGCCATTATGTAAAAATATGGCGCGTGCGTATGGGGGGCGCAAATAATATGCGCCCACTCAGCTGGAGGGAGGGGAGAGATACAAACGGAAAGGATCCGTAAATTCTTTGAAACTGTACAAAGATAATAATTACGAAATAACCTAAAAGGGTGATAATTGTTGAATAAGTTGATATCGATTTAGATAAAGATTCAATTACTTGTCTGTCTTCAAACTTTCATCCACAAGAAAAGGTTTAGAAGCCCAACATAAGGAGTAATGATATCAAAGTTATGAATGGCGGTCCTTAACCATTCCCTGAAAAAGCAACTTTCCCGTAGAAGAAAATTTGTCTTCAGCAAAATTTGGAGTAAAATAACTCAATCTCACGCAGACCAGCCGTATACATGCCTATTTATGCCAGAACAATTTTGAGTATAGTTTAAAATTGTGTATTGACGAAGGAGTCATCAGATCTCGCGATGACTTTTTGTTATTAGTAAAAATTTCGTTACAGAAACGGTACTCAGGTACTTTTTTTCTTAATTTTACAATCTTTGATGGGATTTTATTTTTTAGAAACATTTCGATGCAAACACGTAATTCTATTAGTTTAGATTTAACATTTTCTCTATCCCTAAAAAACCTAAAGTGATTGTTTCCAAATCACTGAAAAATAGTATTCTTTTAAAAAAGATTGGCGCTCTTTAACAATTGTTGCGCTCTTTAAAAAAAAGTTCGTAAGGAGTAATTTGTAGCTTGAAATCAAACTGATAGAAAAACAAAGTGATTCTAAGGCGTAGCTTTTTCTAATACAGATTTTCTTTTTTTGGTTGTCTTTTGTTTTGTTTAGCAATCAACCAGTCAACAAGTAGGCTGCTAGGTTTCGAAAAATCAAAAATACAAGATAACAGAAAAACGTTCACATCAAAGATGACTTGTTCTTCAGAGTATCTTTGAAAGTAAGATTGCCTCCTCGTAGAAGAGTTGACAGGCTAGGTTAAACCTTGAGAAATTGACAGGTGAGCCAAGTAGGCTCTCCAAGGTCTTCAGTCACACTAAGTACCTCATAGACTATGGCTTAGTGATCTTTTAAGAAGGATAACTCGTCTTGTTGAGTTGTGGAGTGAACACCGACGAGCTTTTTACGCTATGTGCAATCTTGTTTAAGCATCCCGGTTGCTCATGTACCCAATTGAATTTGTTAAGAAGCTATTTCCATCCCAATCGGAGAAGCACCACATAATTTCATTGATAATTAAACTATTGAGAACTATGGAATATCACAGAAAGCAGATGCATATTCTCACTTTATGCTATTGGCAATTGTGTAAAGTTTAATAGCACCTCTACAAACTTTCTTTAGGGATTGAGTGGAGGACTTGAAATTTTTTTAAATTCTATCTAAGAGCAATAGGTTTGTGAAATTAATGGTCCTCCCAGTAGTTTTTTTTTCAGTGAATTATTGAAAAATTCTAAGGAAACTTGTAGATTTATAAATAAGATAGGCCTCTATCCTAAATATTCAAATTATATGGCGGGAGAATAGAATAGATTCAAATTCTCAAATTGTTGCTCGCAGTTACCGAGTGAGCTTATTTTGATTCCGGCAGAGAATTAGGTTTTGAATGTGACGCCAGTTGTTAAAAGTTTCGAGCAAACTGTTAAGCTTAGACTGACCTGATTCTGAGAGATGTCAATTTTGAGCACAAGGAGCACATTTTGAGGATAGGAAACACCATTTGTAGATCACCTGTCCCCGCATCTAGCTGGTGCGCATTGCTGATCTAAATTTACAGCAGTGAATGCGACCAAATTTGTAGTAATTTTTTGAAAAGTTGTTATTTTTAACTGTTTTTGCTGCTAAAAATGTCGTTGAGTTCCATTAGGAACGAAACAGTTCCTATTCTTAAGTTGCTCAATGCTTTTCAGGTGGAGTTGCAGGACCTTGCAACATAGCCGTCACCAGGTTCAGACCTTGAATTACGAAAAGACCATGCTCAACCTTTTCTCATATTTTATCGAAAAAAACTGCGCTAATTGACCAGGGACGTAAATACAAAGAACAAAGATGACATTGGAGTCAAATAAAACAAAGTTGTTTTTTCCTGCTGTTTACACCCTAGTGATGAGCGGATTCAAATCTTGCAAAAATCTGGCAAAATGATTCAAAACTTGCAAGAATCTTTAGAAATATCAATCAAGGCAAAAAAATAAATCGGTGCTCAAATGTTTTAGGAAACATCTTTGAAGCAGTTTGTTGCTTATTAAACAAATTACAAAACCTAATTCAATGAAAAGAAAATTAGCCCGGATTCGAAATCTTGCAAGAATCTTGCAAGATTTTAAATTTTTTTTATCACTGGGGTACCTGCAGCTGTGCCATGTCGAACACTATGTCGAGTATTCTGAGATGTTGTGAGAGAGCAGTTATGATGTCCATCCATGCTTGAGGGAAACACACTGCATCCCCATCGCCACTCTCGGATCTATCCAGAAAAATACTATTACGCAAAATTTTACTCGAAATTGACTCTGATCTTTGGTTAGAATTTGTGAGTGCAACTCAGAATATCAATCGAAAAGAATGCGTTGGAGTTGTTCGGATCAATTTTGTGAAAGAAAACTTTGTTTTAGTTTAAATCTGACGAAAATCAACACTTTACAGAAACCTCAACTCAATTAATCTCTTTCAATTAATGAAGGTGAACTAATTTAATAAGTAATGGTTAAGTGACTCTGCTTGAAGTAATTGAGAACTGCTGCCGTTTATCGAGAACCGCGAAGCGGTTCGAGATATTAAGTCAGAATTTCGAAGTGACTTCTGCAGAGTCACTTAACCATGCTTAAAACACGAAACGCGAACGTTTTAAAACGACGAAAGTCAGCGAAATTCAACTTCTGGCTATGTAGCAACTTCTGGCATTTTGACTTCTGGCACTGCAGACTTTCGGCATTTTAAAATGTGCACGTGAGTGTTTTAAATAATCTCCTCTTACTTTTCGAGTTGTCTGATGATTCCGAAGTCCATGGCCACCACTTGCACCTGCCAGACATTGATCACCCACTTGGAGCCCCTCTCCCCTGACACCAAAGGGGCCAACTTGTCCGCAAAGTTCTTCGACTCCTATGCACCAAAATATCAATTAAATTGGCGTCCTTTGTGTTCTGCGATAATTATGAGAATTGCGTGGTGTATTTTGTCGTTAGAAGGCTTCTAGCTGGGCACCGACTAGCGCCCAAAATACTATCAAAATTCGAAAAAATTTGTTTGGTGGTTCCTCTTGTTGTTGGGAGTGTACTGTGTTGTCCCCGAAAAAGTTGCTCTCTCGGCTGCTTGAAAACTTCACTCCGGATAAATGAATTGAATATAACCGACTAACGTCGGGCAAATTGCTCTCAAACGACCGGCGAGCGGTAGGCTTTGTCAGTAGCTAGCCATGATTTACTGAGACTAGTTTTAGCTTAATTGAAGCGGCCCGAGGTGAGCGCAAAGGGGGGGGGGGGAGGGGTGGGCGCACCAGGGCGGAGCGGGGAACTGATTGGAGGACAACGTTGGGAGGGGGTCTTTGCCTAAACGAGTTGCAGAGGTGGTGTTGGGTTATGGACTTTCGCAAGCGGAATAAAAAAGCGTTTTTAACTAAGTAAAAGAATTAATTTCTCAAAAATGAGAGAATAAAATGATATTTTACAGTAGAATTTAGAGATTTACAGGAGAGATCTGATTATTAGATCAAGATGGTGATTTGAATTTGGGGATGAAAAAGGACTCAAAAATCAGCTGTATATATACCCATTATCAGTGTGAAAAAGTCAAGATACAAAACTAATCTTAGCACCGTGATTTATAGTGGGGGTCGCAAAGGTTACCCAATATGGTTTGCTTCTGCAAATCAGTCGCAAAGGGAACCATAAATGGAATGCATTTGCACTTTTCTAAGAATTCATTCACACTTCCGGAGATATCATCATCATTTAATACATGCTGGGAAGATTTTACATCAATTAATCTAACTCTATTAATAGTTATCTAGATTCACCAACTTGAACCGAATATTGATTCTCAGCACCATTTCTTGACGATTCATTTATATAATTTCTTTGATCAAAATCAAATTGCTTGTCTTTCTAATCTGGTAAGTCAAACTTTCTTTCTAATTCTCACTAAGTTTAAGACTATAGTTTGATCGAAATTCTAACACCCCCACTCAGACTTGAGCTGATTGCGTAGAGTCTGTTCCCATCAAAACTGCTCTGAATGTTTCCACTTTCGAAACGGGTAAGGACTTTGTGAAGATGTCCGCTGCCATTTTGTCTGTAGGAACGTAATGAATTGAAATAGTCCCATCCTCTGTTTTGTCCCGGATGAAGTGAAACTTGTTTCGATGTGCTTGCTCCTTTTGTGCATGACTGGGTTTTGGCAGAGTCTGATACAACTTTGGTTGTCTTCTCCAATTGCTATTGGACGTTTCTGTTGGATGCCAAAATCCTCTAGAAGTTGTTTCAGGTAGAGTGCTTCCTGAACTGCTGCTGCCATGCCCTGATATTCTGCTTCTGATGAAGAAAAAGCAACTGTGGCCTGCTTCTTGACACCCCAGCTGAGTGCTGCGCCACGTCCGTTGAGCTTGAAGTAATAGCCCGTTGTTGATTTTCTGGCATTCACGTCTCCAGACCAGTCTGCATCACTTTCCCCCACTAAATCATAACTAGCCTCTTTTGTGTAAGTAAGTTTTAAACCTTTTGAACCTTGAAGATATCGCAGAAGTCGTTTTCCGCACATCCAGTGTTGATTGGTAGGTGCATTCATGTGTCTGGACAGAATGTTGACTGTGAACATGATGTCTGGCCTCGTCTGTTTGGCCAGATACAGAAGTGATCCAACCACTGGTCCACTTCTTCGTCTCCGTTCTGTGCTGTCTGAAGTTTCAAATTCAAATCAGCTGGAGTTCTTGAGGGTTTGCATTGATCCATTTGAAACCGCTCAAGCATTGCTTCTATGTAGCGTTCTTGGTCGACTGTGACTTTGCCCTCTTCTCGTCTGATTCTTAGACCCAGAAACCAGTGTAGTCTCCATCTGTCTTCCATGTGAAAGGTTGCTTCTAGTGCCTTCTTGACATCAGAGACCACTGTCATACTTCTTGATGCTACTATGATGTCGTCAACCCAGACCAAGATGAAGGTGTGATCCTCTGCTTCTGATCTTGCGAACAAGCAGTGATCGTTCCTGCTTCTGGTGAACCCCTGTCTCAGTAGGAAGTTTGCCAGCTCTTTGTACCAGTTGTTAGCAGCCTGTTTCAAACCATAAATTGATTTATTTAGTCGACATACTAACTTCTCCCCATCTGATCCGCGTTTTACAAACTCCTGAGGCTGTTCCAGATACACTTCTTCCTCGATTGGTGAGTGCAGGAAAGCAGTCTTGACATCAAATTGGTGCATCACATGGCCTTGCTTCGCTGATAGCTGAAGTAGAATTCTGAATGTCTCTGGCTTACAGGTAGGCGCAAAAGTCTCAAAGTAGTCCAGTCCTTCCACTTGTTTGAAGCCTTTCGCCACATAGCGCGCTTTGTATTTGTCCACTTGACCACTGGGTCCCAATTTCACTTTGTAAACCCATTTGCCCGGTATGACGTCCCTGTCTGTGGGTGGTCTCACTAGGTTCCAAGTCTCGTTGTCTTGGAGTGCCTTGACCTCGTCCTTCATTGCCCGGTGCCACTGGTCCCAATCGTCACCCTGCTTGGCTTCGTAGACTGTTTTGGGTTCCACATAGTCGCCCTCAGTCACAGCAAGATGGGTCCTTACTTCTCCAAAAAATTGCGGAACATTCCTTGCTCGTGTCCCTCGTCTGGGCTCCGCTCTGTCCGCGTGTTCCAGTGCATCTTCATTGAAGCCAACTGTCTCTAACTGTGAGAAGTCTTCTGTGTCACTGTCTTCCAGTGAATCTGAGTCTCTGTGACTCCCTCTTGTTGCAGTAGATTCTTCATCTAGTGCTGTTTCTCCAACATCCGAGGCCTCTTGTCTCAGTGTTGTTTCTTGAGTATTCACGCTCCCTGCGTCATGCCACTCCTCCTTTATTGCAGTAGATGTGTCCTGTCTGTCTCTGTTGTCATCGTCTTGATGACCATCATCTGGGTGGCAGATTCACAGTTCCGACCCATCATCTAGTAGGTCCGCCGTTTCTTTGTTGTCAGGGATTGAGCCCACTTCAGACTCCTTGATGATCACATCTCGAACTGCCATCACCTTGCGTGTGTTGGGTATGTACACCAGGTATCCGTTTTCTCCTTCAGTGTAACCCACAAACTTTCCTTCCAGTGCCTTGGGTTCAAGTTTGCTGACTTCTCTGTCCCTCTTCCTCATGAAGACTGTGCAACCAAAAATAGATAATTTACTAATTGGAAGCTTAGGTTTTATACCTCTCATCAGCTCTGCTGGGCATTTTTCTTCTCCTCGTCTCACAACCAAGTTTCTGATCCTTGCTGCGTGAAGAATTGCTGCTCCCCACATCATCTTTGGAAGTCCTGAGTCAATGAGCAAACATCTTGCCATCTCCAGCAGTGTCCTGTTGCACCTCTCAGCTAACCCATTCTGTTGTGGCGTCTCTGGTATGGTCTTCTCCTGTAGAATGCCTGCATATAAGCAGTACGTCTCGAACTGCTCTGAGAGAAACTCCTTCGCATTGTCTTGCCTCAGCTTCTTGGGTGTCCCCACACTGAGAACAAATTTCTTCAGGCTGGCCAGTGCTTCACTCTTTGCCTTAAGCAAGTCCACAAACACAAACTTCGTGTATTGGTCTGCAAACACTATGCAGAACCGGAACCCTGACAGTGACTCTACTCTGAAAGGTCCCATCACGTCTGTGAACACCCTCTCCAGCTTCTCTTCTGCTTGGGTCTCTGCCACTCTTGGTACTGGAGTCTTTGTGATCTTGGCCAATGCACACACATTGCAAACATCATCGAGTTCCCCCACTGTCTCTGGTGCATTCCTGACCACATCCGCTTGATTCAAATGACCCAATCGTCTGTGCCACTTCCTTGCACTGTCAAGTTTCACGCTGTAGGAACTCATCTTGAATTCTAGAACGCTGCAGGGTAAGTAAAACAAATTATTTTCTTGTGTTAGTTTTACCCGAGTTCCCTTCTGGAGTTTCATGCAGCTGTTTCCTCTCTCGAAAGTGAAACTATGTCCCCACTCCGTGCATCTTGAGACTGATAGGAGGTTTGAAGAATAGTCCGGCACACACAGAACATTTTTGAGTTCGCATTGGAATTCCCCTTTGTTTGAGGGTATGCTGATCCTCACACAGCCTCTGCCCACCACTCTGGAAGCCTCTCCGTTGGGATTTCTGACCACTGATTGAATGGGCACAAAGTCCAGAAACGCATCGATGTTCGTCACTATGTGATCTGTACAACCACTGTCCACTAGCATGCCTGCTGTCTTCCACTGGGTAAGAGCTGCCCAGCATTCCTCGTCTGGTGTAGCCAATGTTGGACCCATTGCCACTGACTCATGTTTGCCTCCATCTCTTTGTCTCTTGCATGCCCTGTCTAGGTGACCCTTCTCACCACACTTGCTGCATTGTGCTGTCTCCTTCTTCCTGCAGTCCTTGGCAAAGTGTCCAGGGATCCCACACACAAAGCAGTTTCCTTTCTTGGGTCCCTTCTTGAAGTCACGCTTCACTGCCAGTGCCACTGAACCACTTTGTCCCTTGTGTCTCTGCACCGTGCTCTCATGAAAGTTCTGCAGCCTTTTCCTGAACTCTGTGAAGTTCGTTGCCGGGTTGAAGCTTTCCTGTATTACAAAACTTTCATACCTCATTGGCAGACCATTGAGGACCAAGGCGTTGAAGAGGGTCTCTGAGACTGCTTCCCCTGCTTCTTGTAGCCTTGTGAGCAACTCCTGTCCTCTGATGAAGAAGCTGTCCAAATCCTCAGAATCCTCGAGCTGCAGTCGAGCAAGCTGTGCCACTAAAGTCACCACTGTCGGCGTCTCCACACTCTGAAATCTCTCTTGCAAAAGCTTCCAAGCCTTTGCTCCATCTCCAATGCCGTCATCTCCCACACAGTCATGTCTCATCAGCATGAGGGTTGTTGCATCTAGAGTCAGTGCCAGATTGGTTGCCCCATTAGCCAGTGGCGCAGGCTCATTGGGTTGCTCCTCTGTCCCCAGTAGTGATTTGTAGAGTCCCTTCGTCTGCATCATCGCCACAAATCTTGTGCTCCAGATTGGAAAGTCCTGTGCCTTTCCTGTGTAGGTCAGCAGCTTCACTGTCTGTTGATCCATTGAAGTTTGAGCAGGCAAAACAGTTGTGAAAAGAAAAGGTACTAAGCAGAAAAGGATTACGACTGTCAAACAACAAATTAGTTTTGTTTTGGAAATTAATTTTATGACTTAAAAAATTGCTGGGCCCATAACCTGTTGGGTTATGGACTTTCGCAAGCGGAATAAAAAAGCGTTTTTAACTAAGTAAAAGAATTAATTTCTCAAAAATGAGAGAATAACAAAATGATATTTTACATTAGAATTTAGAGATTTACAGGAGAGATCTGATTATTAGATCAAGATGGTGATTTGAATTTGGGGATGAAAAAGGACTCAAAAATCAGCTGTATATATACCCATTATCAGTGTGAAAAAGTCAAGATACAAAACTAATCTTAGCACCGTGATTTATAGTGGGGGTCGCAAAGGTTACCCAATATGGTTTGCTTCTGCAAATCAGTCGCAAAGGGAACCATAAATGGAATGCATTTGCACTTTTCTAAGAATTCATTCACACTTCCGGAGATATCATCATCATTTAATACATGCTGGGAAGATTTTACATCAATTAATCAAACTCTAATAATAGTTATCTAGATTCACCAATTTGAACCGAATATTGATTCTCAGCACCATTTCTCGACGATTCATTTATATAATTTCTTTGATCAAAATCAAATTGCTTGTCTTTCTAATCTGGTAAGTCAAACTTTCTTTCTAATTCTCACTAAGTTTAAGACTATAGTTTGATCGAAATTCTAACAGGTGGCGATTGGGGGTGAAAAGAAGTGGAGCTCTTTTGGGGGGGGGTCAACGTATAAGGACCGCCCTTCACATCATAATTATAAGTCTCCAAAAACAGTTTCTGTGAATAGCATAATTGGAGACTAGTGAGCTGAAATGCTCTAAGAAAAGGTAACCCCCACTGGGTGCTACCTAGTTATCCCGTTTTTGAGGTCAAAAAGTCGAATGAGTGAGACGAAACTCGTCCAAGCGAAAAATTGTAAAAAAAAAGATCAACAGGACTAATGTAATTGACAAAATCTTTGTTTGATATCAATCAACAATCAATGAACATATTAAAAGAAGCTGGTAAAAGTGTAGCCAGAGACAAATAATTGAGTAACCTCAACAATCCATGAGTAACTTTTCTATCTGGTCTTGACATAATAATTGTCCACAGTAATTCAAACTAGCTCAATCAATATATCAAGAAACACCCAAACTTCATTCAACCGTCTTCGGACTCATTTCAAAAGCTCTGATAAATTCTGCCTCCCAGTAGCTATGTTACTGACCCGAAACTAAAAATCTTTGCAAGTAACGATTTTGATTAACTTAGTAGTCTCAGCCAATGCGAATACGAAAATATATTCTTTGAAGAAGAACTCACTCGATAAGTACAATTTTCTCTTTGAGAACCAACTGCTCCACTACAGTTTTCTTCTCTATTCTGTCCTTTCTCGTTCTCGCGCTCAGTCGCTTTCTGAACGTTTTTTTTTTCGTGCCTATTCAGTTTTCATCAACAATTAGTTGCGTTTCATTTAGAACATTTTAACCATTACATTGTACACTTTTACATTTTATAAATGAAATAGTGGGCTTACGAGAGTGGTCACAAGTTTTAGCTTATTTTACGTATTGGTTTTCTTGAGATGACTGGAGGTCCGTGGTTTTCTTCGTTTCCTAATTTCAGGACTCAGCAAAACTTACTTTTTATGCTCAATAATTACAAGGAGAGTCCATTCATGCATGTTTACATTCATTTCTAGTTGTAGAAACGTATGCAATTAACCCTAGTGATGCTCTTAATTCCCCTGAGGAGGTAGCATCTTGCTTTTAATTGAATTTTGGCAATTATTTACAATCACAATGATGGCGACGAAATTTAGGAATACATTGGTCTTTCTGGTGCTGTTTCTTGAAGGATTTTTGTCAGAGCTACTACTTTGAAATTGAAAGATAACCAATTTGAACTCTTCATGTCTTAGTGGGGCTGTTGATAGGCGATATGACCCTGGTATAACGGTTTTATCTTTCGTTAGCGTACAAAAACTTCAGTTATCACTTTTCATGTATATCTAAAAATGACAAAATGAGCAGATTTTAGATGCCGGAAAAATACCGCTGTTTTTCTCATTGCGTACTAGATTGTTTAGCGCAAAATTTGTCTGCATTTGATTTAGATCGTATTTCTGGAAGAATCATTTTAAGGGTTGGGGCAGGGGCGGCAAAATTGACCGGTCTTTTCTTAGCAAAGGAGTTTCTCTCTGCCAAAACGTTTTCAAACAAACTTTTCTGTTCGTCCGTACGTTTCAAATAGACTCATGGCTTCCAACCAAATGTTTTCCTTATACTACCATCATTCTTACTTTTGTATTTCCTTATCTTCAATATAAGCGTGCAATTAAAACTCCAATGAATGCGTCCAATCATTGCCAACTAACTTCTGCTCAAAAATTGTCCAGCTGTAATACCAAACAAACGATACTTCAATTTAGTTTCTTTTCTGGTTCAGTTCTTAGTGCATGTCAATTTCAACCGCCCTCTTTGTCTGTTTAATCTTGTTTTGATAAACAACAAAAATTTTGTTTCTACATAGAGGCCCAAACTTTACATATTTTCACCGTGGAAACATCAGGTTTTGTTTATTAAAAATTCATTATTAAAAAATTTCTGTTCCGACCATCTGTTAAATGAAAACATTTGGTAAATCTGTTTTTCTACACACAAATGTCGCTTTGCTTTTTCGTGCACAAAAATTGTTACGAAATTTTCACTTTTCTTATTGTCTTTTCCATTTCTACTGTTGGTAATCTTTAGCTTGCAAGCAAATGCGTTTCGAATTCGTTAGAGGAATTCAAAACATACCTGGCAGATTGCCGAAAAATAGCTGCCGTTGATTCCCATAACTCTATTGGGATTGAAAGAAAAGAAAATATCAACAAAAATTGATTTTTGTACAAAAACATTTTTAGGTGCGATTTTTTTTATGTCATTTCGTAATTGAACAAACTCCTGTCTGACAGTGAGAAGCTACAGGGTCCAGTATCAAAACCAATAAGCATTATAGATAGTAACAAAAACTTATGAGAACAAAGTTCAAGTACCAGGCATCTAAAAATGGGCTTTATGGGTTTATCCCGTTTCTATTTCTGACTTTGATTTTTTATACTGACTCTCTTCATTTTGAATTGCTTTGCTCAGCAGCTGTTGTTTAAAAGGACAAAAGGACTTTAAGCAGAATGACAGAAGAGTGAAACTAACCCAGAGAAGTCAAAAAGATTTTACGCATAATGTCGAAAAAGCGGCAAAATGGGTAAAGCGAAAAAAAAGTTCTACGAAGTAAAAAAAACATAGCAGGACAAGTCCTGACGTACAATTAAAAGAGTTTTCTTTGACTAAGCAGAAAAACAAGACCTAGAATGGACTTTGAGTGGACTGAGAAAACCATTTGAAAAAAAAAATAATCTGATCAAAAAAATAAGAAATAAAAATGTCAAAATGCCGCATGTGAACAAAAAAACCACTAGTGAGAGATGAAAATTTAATTCAATTAGAAAAAAATTCTATTCGGAAAAAAATTCGATCCAAAAATTGAAAAAACAGTAAAAATCAAAGTGAAGTTTCTGCATGTGAACAAAAAACCACTACCGAGAAACCGAGTTTTTGTTCAAACACCGCTTTCTCACTCTACTTTGAAATTAGAGCGAAAAAAATTCACGCCGTAAAAGCACTCGCTTTTTCGCTCCATTTCCTGTTTCGGCGAGACCAAAATCACTCCTCCAATTTGACTTCAAAAATCATGAAAATGTGTGAACAGTTCTTAAAAAAAAGACAGCGCCCCAATACAATTCAAATTATTTGAATTGTAAAAATAGAGCGCTATAATAGCCGGCCGAGAAGATGAGGGCGGCTATTAAAAATGGCCAAACTTCTTATAGCACAATTTTAGTTTTTTCTTCTGTGTTTTGCAGTTTTTTCTTTTTATTTCACCTATTATATATTTTTTGATTACGTAAATTAATCCCTCAAAGTGAAGAATTGTTCACAGGTAACATGCAGTCAATTCTTTCATACTGAATGAGCTTTCAGAAGTTTAATTTTAGTTTTTTGAGGCGAATTCTGCGCCAAAACTACCTTTTTTTGCAATTTTTTGTTCATTTTTTTGCTGCAATCATATTGGGTTCATTTCAAGCATTACTTTCTTTGTTTCTTTCTCCGTGTTTCTGTTAACTTAACCACTTTGCATAGCAAGTTTCTTTTTTTTGGTTTTTAACAAATAGAGCTAGATTTGACTTCGACTAACATTATCTCAAGTTAATTCTGTTTGTTTACATAGTAGACATGTTCAAGATGAGTAGCTCCAAAACTTTAAAAACTAATTGATCTTTCAAAAGATTTATTGCCATGTTTCAACCTGCTTGTATTTACCAGCTTCTCATGTGATTTGATACCAAATCAAAGACATTTAAACAAAGTAATTGTTGGATGTATTTTAAAGTTTGAGTCCTTGGTATCGGAAAAAAGGTAATTGGGAAAACAATAGATGCCTCACGAAGATATTCCTTCAAAAAGATTAATGAAATTGTTCTGGTCATCCGCAAAATTTTTCAAGTTATTGCAGAAAATTGTGTGTTTCGTAATTTCTTAAACCTAACACATTTTTTTTCAATTCCTGCAATAGAAAAGTATAAGTTTACGTATCTGATTTTTGACCCTCGATATTGATGAACATCAATGTCGTTACGAAAAATTTGAAAAATTACATTAAATTGTGAATAAATCCAATGTTCAGAAATTCTATTGAAAAAATATTTAAAAATTATTTGATAACCTGTTTAAAAAATGAGCTCAGAAAGCGATTAAAACAAGCGATTCAATTTTTGTGAGCAAAATTGACTCTTATGATGGCTTGTTGCCAGATAAAAGTTTTAATAAGCATATTATGGAAACTGTCTTATTTTTGAGACGAAGATACACACACACAATAAAGGACTATAGTAGATTATGCGCACTTTATCAAATCACATCTCCTCATATTACCTCCTTTCTGCCTTATATATTTTTTTAAAAAATGTTAAAAATTCTCAGTGCTGCAAGAGGGCGGCATAATTTTTGACCAGGAAGGACATTTTCCTACATTTATGCACCTAAAGTATAAAGCGTTTTTTGGAGGCTAAAATCTTTAACATAATCCGGGCATTAGTTTAAAAACCATAACCAGCAGATTGCTGGAAAATAGCCGCCTTTGATGATCCTGACGCACCTCTGGATTGGAACAGAAAAAGAAGAACATAGCCGGCAGATTGCCGGAAAATAGCCGCGATAGACGCTCGTGGCCTTCCATAAATTGAAACACCTAAAGAAATAAAATAGACAGATCGACCACCAGTCCATTAATAGGCCACAAGACTTTTTGGGGTTAGCTTCGGACTGTCAATTTTTTGACACATACGTTCTATAAAGAAAAAACCCTTAAATAGCTATTTCAAAATTGATATTCGAAATAAAAAACTCAAGACTAATAATCACGAATTAGGGCATACAAGATTGGCAGTACTTAGATGCACACTATTAACTAGTAAATCTTCATAAAAAATTAAAGTTCCATAAGTGAGTTCAGAAGTCATTTTTTTGAGTGAGGTAAGTCACGCAATTGACCTAAAAGCAGAAACGACGTCACGTACATAAATTTTAACTGCAAAGCAATAGAAGTCACTGAAGTCAATTCCAAAAAGTCAATTCCCAGAAGTCAGGTAGTAAGAATCATCGATGGAGACGACGAATTAAAAAAACATAGCAGGACAAGTCCTGACGTACATTTCAAAGAATTTCCATTGACTAAACAGAAAAACTAGAACTAGAATGGACCATGAGTGAATTGAGAAAACCATTTTAAAAAAATCAGAACAAAAAAATAAGAAATAAACAGAAAATCAATGTCAAAATGCCTCATGTGAACAAAAAAACCACTAGCGAGAAATAAAAATTTGATTCAAACAAAAAACCAGGCTTACAATGAGCTGTGAATGGATTGGGAAAACCATTTAGAAAAAAATCCGATCCAAAAAATTGAAAAAACAGTAAAAATCAGAATGGAATTGCCGCATGTGAACAAAAAACCACTACCGAGAAACCGAATTTTTGTTCAAACGCCGTTTTCTCACTCTACTTTAAAATTAGAGCGAAGAAAATTCACGCCGCAAAACCACTCGCTTTTTCGCTCCATTTCCTGTTTCGGCGTGACCAAAATCACTACTCCAATTTGACTTCAAAAATCATGAAAATGTGTGAACAGATCTTAAAAAAAAGACAGCGCCCCAATACAATTCAAATTCTTTGAATTGTAAAAAAACCACGATGTCCCCAATAATAGCCGCTATCGCTTCGCGGCTATTAAAAAAAGAAGACATAAATTGATTGAATTTTTTCCTGTTTTTTTCAGTGTCAAAAAATGTTCTAATTTGGCGTGCAGTCTGATAGATTCTAAAACCACGCTTAATTCAATTTCTAAAGTGAAAGCTTAAAAGCTTACTACCAATTTCAGCTAGAAAACGCTCTAATGCACTTTGATAACCGAATTAACACTGACTTAGTGACCGGGCTTGATATGTTTATCTCGTCTCTTTTCTGATTTTGCTCTTTTGACTTTAACAGTATTCACCACATTTAGTAATTCAACATGTGAAAGATTTTAAAATCAATTCAGTTGAAGCAATGTGTGAAGTAAATAAGAAGTGAAACTTGAAAATCTTGGCTTATCTAAAACGAAAAAAGTGATCAAAAGTTAAAGCAAATTTGAAAAAAAAGGAGAGCACCTAAATAATAGCCGTTGAGAGGCTGACGGCGGATATTAATAATTCAAAATTCAATTTTAAAGTTACAAAAATCTGCTTAATGATATTTGCATTTATAATTCATTGCAAATCGAGGTGTAAGCGAGGTTCAAAATTAGTAGTCTGATTTTGTTAACAATTTCACCTTGATCGTCCTTATTGTTATCATATCTTTGATTTTATAACCCTAAAATTTATAACGATTTATAATAAAATGCAGTATTGCTTGCATGTAACCGTATTTTGTAATTTAACTACGACTCATACGGGTATTAAAGTAACAAAGAAAAAAAATAAAAGTCAACTCGGTAAAGAAATTTTCTATTCTTCAAATAAACCAATTCAGCATCGGTAAAATTACGTTTTCATTCAACTAATGGGTATTATTGTTGAATACTATCAGGAGAAATTTTCGAGAATCCAAAATTTTCAATCTATCAATTATTTTACGATTGAAGAAGTTAAATTTTGCTCTAGTCCTTAAAAAATGGACTACACTCGACCTTTTCATTTTTGATTGACAACTTGACAAGAAACTTGAAAAAATAGAAAAAGCTTATAGAAAATTTGAAAAAATTACAATTACACACTTTTGTGTGAGTGTGTTTGTGAGTGTGTGTGTGTGTGTGTGTGTGTGTGTGTGTGTGTGAATGTGTGTGTATGTTTGTGTATGTGTGTGATATGTGTATGTGTGTATGCGTGTGTGCGTTTGTGTGTGCGTTTGTGTGTTTGCATGTGTATGTGTGTGTTTGTGTGTGTATGTGCGTGTGTGTGTGCGCGTGTGTGTGTGCGTGTATGTGTGTGTGTGTGTGTGTGTGTGTGTGTGTGTGTGTGGGTGTGTGTGTTTGTGCGTCTGTGTGTGTGCGTGTGTGTGTGTGTGTGTTTGTGTGTGTGTGTGTGTGAGTGTGTTTGTGCGTGTGTGTGTGTGTATATATATATATATATATATATATATATATATGTGTGTGTGTGCGTGTGTGTGTGTGTGTATGTGTATGTGCATGTGTGTGTGTGTGTGTGTGTGTGTGTGTGTGTGTGTGTGTGTGTGTGTGCGTGCGTGCGTGCGTGCGTGCGTGCGTGCGTGCGTGCGTGCGTGCGTGCGTGTGTGTCTACATGTGGGAATGTGTGTGTGTGTGTCGTCCGAAATCGTAAGTTTGAATTTACCTCACAAAACCCCGCACTTCTACTTAATCATTGAAACTCCAAACGTAAAGAACCCATTTATGCTTTTCGATTAAATTTAATTTTTATTGTTTACTTTTTGGCTGAGGACGAATGACCTCGTGACCAGAGTGTCACAGACAGGATCCACAGCAGTCCTCACTTCTGGTTTGAGATTAGACAAGAGCAGCTCCTCAATCGTCGCATTCCTCACAAAATAAGACCTCTTCTTCAGGTCTGCCAAGGAACCCTGTGTCT
This sequence comes from Convolutriloba macropyga, assembly GCF_964194025.1. Taxonomy (NCBI): domain Eukaryota; kingdom Metazoa; phylum Xenacoelomorpha; order Acoela; family Convolutidae; genus Convolutriloba; species Convolutriloba macropyga. The sequence continues at coordinate 20,969 of NW_027450641.1, read as the reverse complement.
CTATCCGCAGCATCTGTCTTTCTTTTTCTTTGACAAGTTGTATTCCAAAAGTTTTATTTCTCTGAAATAAAGCAGCTGTTCACTTTTTCAATCGCTGCTTGGTAGTACCTTTATCAATTTTCCCCAAGGTTAGTTTTAGCCTAAATGTAGTTGTCCAAATCATAGAAACAGTATTTCAGCTCATCAGGGCTCAATCAAAGATCACATCCTCCACTAAACCCCCCCCCCCCCGCTTTTTCTCTGATTGAAAGCAACAGCAGTCCACAATCAGCCAAGTGAGACTAAAACAAGTTTAGGGTTGCTGAGACACATGAAAACCTGTCAGTGAGACTGCATAGTTCTCGATCGGGCGAAGCAGTTATTCAAATATCCTCGACAGAACAAATTCTTTGTGTTTCACTGTTGTTGTAAGAACTCTGTGTTCGTAAACAATATATAGTCGGCCATAGTCACCAAAAAAGAGAGCTATGCTGCTCATAAAAGAACAGTCTGAAATGTGGGAAATAATAAAGGGCAGCTGAGAACAAGCCGCAGTAGCCTAATGCTGTTCCGCAGCGATTACGCAGGAACCCAAATTATTATTAATATATAATATTATTGGTGGAGTTCTGGCCTAGTATTTTTCAAATTATTTAAGGCATTACTTGACTAGGCTTCTTTGAAGCCTATTGACGACGTGTCCGATCAGAGTAATGTATTTGTGCTCAATTTATATTATGTCCTTAGTATCTGAAAACCAATATTTTTCACACTTCGCAACGAACACCATGCCCTCGTATAGAGTAGGACAGAACGAATTTAGAGCCAAATAAGAAATTGTAGCTAGCTAGGCAAGTTTTTACTCATATTTATTGTATCCTTCACGCGGGATAGTAATCAAAATTGCACTAGACTCCTGTTATCTGATGAATATAGTGAATATAGTTTTTAATGGATTAACGAAACCGTAAACGAAAAAACATTAAAAACCAGCGTAGGAAAGTAGTAGTCTAGGAAAGAATTGTTCATGAACGACAAGCGAAGCAATTCAATTCAGGGGCTGTAGCCTAGATAAGTTTTTCTTTAAGGGTGCAAAAACATTTACGCACGCCGCGATTCGAACCATTGACCTCACGCTAACTGACCAGAGTCACTCCCCACTCGTCAATCTGCACCTTTTTTTTCTCTGTTGCAATCGATTTGATTTTAACAACAAGCTGTACGTCGGAGTGAGAGCAATAGGGATCCCTCAAAAATGAAAAACGAAGGCGCGAAAAAATCACAGAATGAGAAGTCATAGAATGTTTAATAAGAAAAGCGCAAAAAGGTCAAGCAAAATTTTTGAATAAAAAAGACCAACTTGTTTTCAAAATTTGCTGTGAACTTCGTTCAAGAGCAATTAATGACGCAAATAAACGATCACTCGACTGTTCAAAAATACAACTTTGTGGTCATATAACTTCCGGCCCATTTAATATTTTAATAAAAAGCATTCAAAAAATTTGAAAAACTCAACTTTAAACGCTATTTCAACTTCGAAACGCTGTTGTTCAATTTCGTTTTGTGATCATAACAATTTTAACATGGTTACAGAGACAAAATAGTAAAAGTACTTTTCCTTCCGGCAAGAAAACAAAATAGAAAAAACGAATAAAGTTGAAAAGTTTTCAAAGGTAGTTAAACTTAAACAGTCAGAAAATCAATAATGCCCAACAAAATTGGAACGCATTTCCTTAAATTTTAGTCTATTTTATTGATTACATTTCATCCAAATTTTAAATTTTTGTTTAAAAATTTTCAATAAACTGACAAATTTTTTTTTCTTTTTTCCAGTTATATACTTTTTGGTCGAGCTGTAACTGCTTTCAGCAATAGTTTGTTCTCGTTTTTACCGAAAACTTCAGTCGTTAATAGGAAACATTTTCAAAAAATGTCTTGTTTTTTGCACATGGACCCAGTATTGCATTGCTCTGTGAAGGTTTTTTATAAGTTGAAAACAAATGTTGTCAATTGTTTCACAGATTTTTATTTAAAAATCACCACAAAATGGTTTACGGGACAATTTCTATTATAAGGGAAAAGATTAGATTGAGGTATTTTGTCTACCGTCACTTTTTTCTATTCCATTTTAGTCTAGTTGATTGAAAAGTCATCGAGGCTTCCGTTTTCTATAGTTATCAGTTTTCGTGTTGGTTGTTTTGCAAAACCGTCAGATTGCTGCATTTTATAATAGATGACTGCAATGACCCCGTATTCTTTTATGATTCCAGGAATGTTTTCAAAAAAATTTTTTCATTCAGAGAATTATTTTTGGCCCCCACAATAGCTGATTTGTAAAAAAAAACGAATTGTAAAAAAACTTGCCTGTTAGCTGGCAATGGTAACAAAAATTGGGGGACTCTGATAGCTTTTACTTTTCTTCTTATCCACTCCGTATGATAAAACACTAAAAATTGGTCTCATTATAACTAGCAATTAAGCGAGCTAGAAATAAGTTTGAGTCGTCCAAATATAACTATCGCGAAATCGTAGCCTCCATGGTAAAGTTTTACGGTAACTGGGGAAGTCGGTGTACGTTTTATGACATCTGAGCTGGGGCTAAAGAAAAGAAATGGTTTCAACATAGCCTCTTGTTTAAACCTGAATCGTATATTATGAAGTAAACAGGTTTTTTTGAATTTCAATCCTTTAGGATAATTTTAAAGTCTATAAAATAAGAGCATTTAGAGTAAGGATAAAATGCGATATCCCTCTTTGCAAAATTCAAAAATATTACGTTTAATTTTTTTAAAACAGAGAGCCAGCAATTTAATCTAGAAGGAGTATATAAGCTAGACAATCACTATTAAACATGCCTTTATCCTTTTTTGGGTTAGGGGGAACGTCAAGAGGGAAGGCTGGTAGATGGGGTGGAATAACTGTATGGGAAAAATTCTTCTAAAGAAAGCTGTCACTTTGTTTGCTTTGTTGAGAACGTGGTCTAAGAAAATTGCACTGTTTCAAACTCCTAAAAAATTTGTTTAGAATTGGGCATTTAACTTGCTTAGTTTTCAAATTTGGGTAGCGAATCAGTTTATACAGTTAAATGCACCGGAGAGTTATGTGTTTGTTAGAAAACAAAAATTAGAGAATCAGGGTACGATTTCATTGGTCGCTAAAGTTTCGCAGGGAGCTTAGTTTGAAAGTCTGAACATAGAGTTAAAGAAGTGAAAGTCTATTCTCTTTGTCCTGACGATGAGGACAAAAAATAGACTTTCACTTCTTTAATCAAAGCTCTATAATTAATTGACTGCTTCGCTATCAGAGAAGGAGAAATTTAGTTTATTTTAACTTCAGCATATTCTTAAGAAAAGTTTTCTCACTAATCTGCAAAATTGTTTTCTTACAAATTCAAATGAAATTCAACACTTTCGTACCCGTTGGTTCTCTAAATACGTTGGAACAAAATCTTAGTATCCGCAGGGCCTCGTGTCAAGCACCCGGGCGACAGCTACCTCCTGTCAAGAAACTAAGTCCCTCGGATGACTTAGATTTTTTCTAACCTATACATATTAGTCACCTGGTATATGTTAGAAGATAACTCTTGGCAGACATACTTAGCGCCCTGACTCGAGACAACGAGGCACGAGACTCGGTTAGCACCCAGGCTTTAACTTACATCGATAACCAAAGGGTAAAAATGCATCAAATTATACACCAGTATTCAATCGGGTGAAAATTTTGATATTCTGTTTTCGGTTTCTGAGTGTGGTGTCTACACAAATAACCCTGCACACCCATTTCTAATCTATAACCAAATTTCAGCGCTTATACTACTCTTCTAAACCAATTCAGTTATGAAAAAGTGATCGTAGTATTAGGCAGGGCTGCTAAGTTAGAGTTTCTAATTTAGCACCAAATTCACACAATGAAAGAAAGGTCTTAGAAATCATGTGATGCGTTTTCAACGAAAAATTAGACAAATAATTTCTCAAGTTGGATTGCCTTTATCCAAAAGTACCTGGTGGGTTTTTACCCCGAGTTGTTCTAAGGTATTTAATGCCCCCGCGGCTATCTTTGCACAATTATGATTGTTAGTTATGCTATAATTTATTTAGAGAACCTGGTAATTATGCTATAATTTATAATTTAAGGATATCTGAAAAAATAGACTAGCACGAAGCGACCCTGAGAGTTGTGCCTGTTAAAAAAGATATTGAGACTTTTTATCCCTAGAAAACACTTGCGGTTAACTTTTTTGCTGTTAAATGAAACGCTCCCAGCATCTCTATTAGCTTTTAATCTGATCGGAAAACAATTTTGCTAACTGAATTTTTTGTCGGAAAGTCTCAGCGAAAGTTCAAAATGGCAATTTTGTTGCAATTTTGACATGACAAACTATGACAACTCATAGAACAGTGAATTGAAAAATATAGTATGAAAAATAGAAAATATTTGTAAATGCTTTGTTATTTGAAAAAGGAAGTTTTACTTAAATAGGCATTGTATCAACCAAAATTTTGTTTCTATTGATATCTTGTTTAAACAATCGAAATTTAAGGTTGCCTTTCAATAGAGCATTGCCATTTTTTGTAGCTTTTATTTGAAAACATCGCATCATATGCATTAGAACACAAAAAACTGTAAAGTCTCAGCGATGTTTAAAGATAATAGTTTTGATAATTTGTTCTACTGCATAATCCTATTATTCTGAAACTTGAAGTACTTATGGTCTTCAGCAACAATAGCAAAATATATTAAATGATGAACACTCGCCCAGAAAAACAATCATATTGTTTACTCTAAGTTGTTTACGTAAACTTTCGGTTATGTTTTTGTGTTTGCTAAATCTGAGTCATTTGATATATTCTCAAAATGAAACTGACTTTATAAATCAGCCAGTTGAATGTTTATAACTATTTCATTTCTATTTTGACTTTTAAAAAAAAATATGAGTAATATCTTAGCTTTGCAAAGTAATCAATCCAATTTAGCTCTTTGCGTACCCGGGTTGAGATGTCAGCGCCGTTTCAGCTCAATTTTATGTTAAAAATGCGCTGAAGGCAATATAATTTTGGGAAAAATCCATTGAATGCGCGAAAATGTGCAGAAATGTTGAGAGTGCGCATAAAGTTTTAATTTTCAGCACAACTTCAAAACGTTTCTTAAACAATCAACAACTATAAATTTAATTCCTTGTTCAGCGCCTTTCAATTAAAGTTTCAGTGCATGTAAGGATCAACTATGGTTTCTTTTAAGTCGTACAAGAATCGCACTAGCAGAAACCATAGCATGTGTGTGTGTCTTCATATTAACATTGTACCATAAAAAATAGGCTATCCGAGTGGGGTCATTGAGTGACCTGTTTTGTTTTTGTTTCTTTTTTATTTGGAAAAACTTCCAGGCACACTGAAGAAATATCTGGAAACAATTCATACCATATACGAAATGTTGTGATCAGCCCTGAAACTAATAACGAGATGCGCTTGTAAGTGCTCAAAATATATAGGTTAAGTTTTTGGCGCATTTCTTACATAATTTAAGCAAATTTGTGCACTTTTCGTTTTAAAATTAGCTGATTTCAGCGCATTTCTAACGGAAGTTCAGCGCCTTTCGGCACGTTTCAGCGCATTTTTATATATGGTTTTTGGCATTGAAATTTTTGAAATTTTGGCGCATTTAAGCGGATTTGTACCTAATTTTCTGAAAATTTCACGACCCGGGAGAACAAATTGAGACATTGATTTATTTATACTGTCTTCATCTCAATAATTTGGATTCATCTGCTGTAGTCAATATAGTTTTGTTCGAATCCTGTTTGCATACCGAGAAATCTTGAAAATTGTACCGGACCTTTTAAGATTACGAGGAAAGTTTGTTCATCATCCGTTTTTTTTAATTCATTTGTTAGTAGTATTTTTCGGGATGTATATTTTGCTTAACTCTTGTGTTGTTCCTGAGGAATCATGCAATCAAAAGAAATCGATGGGTTTTCACGATTATCTGAAAACGTTTTTCGAAAATTTCAGTAATAGCGACCCCTAATTTCAATTTCACCAATGATGAGTATTAAATGATCCGAGAGGAGTTTGTATCACCTTTCTGTTAATTTGACGGTTTTTTCGTGATTGCAAGGACTTCCATAATTTCTAAAAAAAATTATGGAAAATTCGGGAATAAAAACACAGCATCATTAACACATTCATGATTTTCCTTGACTGAATTTCTCGCGGTAATAACTTTTGGTAATCTTTTAGATAAAACTTTGGTAATAACCTTGACCACATTTTAGTTCAAGATCCAAGTATGAACGAATTAATCTAGATTGAAGATTTCTTCTGAACTTTGCCTGAATTTGGTGAAACTAAACATTAACGCAAACAAAAACAAAACCGAACGGTCGGAATCAACTTCGCTTTCAAAATATGCACACACCAATCCAGGTGCTACATTATATTTGATGGCAATATCGGTTAAACTTATTTGATTAAAATCTAATTCAGGATGTCAGTACAGTGAATATTCTAGAAGGCAAACAAAAACAGAACAGAGATATGCGAACTGATGATCAAAAATGCTCATTCACGTTGAACTCGTATTACTGGTTGACAAAGTTCAAGCATAGGGATCAAATTACAGCTGGAGCCGACCACAATATTGCGTCGATTGAGCATATAAATTTCCACATTGTTTCCCCAAGAATACGCAGAATTTTGTAATTTCCGACATCAAAATTTTATCTCGACCCGGGTCGAGGTTTTTGAGTGAATTTTTGTAAGAAATGCGGCGAATTTTTGTAAGACATGCGGTGATTGCGGTGAATGCGGTGAAAAAAACATTTCACCGCATTTCACCGCATTTCTTACAAAAATTCACCGCAAAAATCTCCGCATTTCTTAGAGAAATTCATCGCATTTGCTTTCCAACGTTTACTGAATCTGATTTAAAATCTCAAGAAATATCAAGAAATATCATAGAAGTACGTGAAAGTTGTCGCAGTGGAAAAAGAAACCGCTAGCTTTTAGGAGGGAAGAGGTTCGAACACGTGTAAAGAAGTTTCTTTTTTGTAAGAATACTGAGAACGCGTTGAAAATAAATAATTCACCGCGATTCACCGCAAAAAGATGTAAGAAATACGCGGTGAAAATTATTATTTTTTTCACCGCATTTCACCGAATTTCTTACAAAAGATCACCGCCAAACCTCAACCCGGGGAGCTCTAGTTTTTTGCCAGAAGCGGTGGGTGAAAAAATGAAAGTTATGTTTGAAAACAAAATTTTTCAGTCGATCAGCTGAATCAGTTCAATTTACTTCACTTTTTGAGAGAGTGGGGTCAATTTCCTTGTCGTAAATTTGAATGTGGAGAAGAGGAAGCAGGCGTTTCATCTTAATCGATTCCCCACGAAGTTAAAAAAAGCTTTGTGGCTTCTATATCGTTTTTGTTCATTTCACTTTGTCAATATAATTAACTTTTTCATAGCATTTGTTGACTTGGGTGCATTATTAATATTTTGCAATATTTTCTCGATTAAGCGAAACTTGCTGGAGGACTATGAGAAATGACGTCAAAAAGGAGACAAACATAAGAATGTGAGAAAAATAGTTTCGATTTTTAAAAAGCATTTTTTTTTGGAGTGTGAACACAATTTAGTACTAAATTGTGTTCTCACTCCAATGAAATTTTTTTATCGAAAATCAAAATAATTTTTCTCACATTCTTATGCACCCGAGTCAGCAAATGCAATGAAAAAGTTAAGTATAATGACAACGTAAAAGAAATAAAAATGATTTAAAAGCTACAAAGATTTTTGCAACTTTTTGGGAATCGACAAGATGAAAAGCATTTTCCTTTTCTACATTTTCAAATTAACGATGAGGGAATTGATCAAAAGCTCTCAAAAAAGTCCAGTAAAATTGAAAAGAAATTGAAATGTCAGTTTCAATAGAATGAAATTGAAATTGAAAACTTAAATGTACTTTTAACTTAGCTCAAGCTGCTTTATGCAAAATTATTTTGGACAATCAATAAAACGCAGCAATCACGCATGAAGATAATTAGCATTTTTTTCGTTTATAAATTGCTGGCTTGAATCTGATTGCGTACACAATTTATGGATTATGATACTAATTTTGAAAACGTTAGAAGAAACTGATATTTGATTTTAATCATCAATTAGTGTTCTGCTTTTTAATTAGTAATTTGTTTAATATTGGACTCACATTAATCTTAAAATTTATAATGCATTTTTGATTTTCAAACAGAAATTGGCCGCATGTGTGTTAAAAATAGAATAAAATATTGATTGTCTTGTTCACGTTAAAAAATAAATAAGTTATCTTTCGAGTCGTCTGTCTTTTGCTGAATTATCATTCAATTGCTCATTCAATATTGCCCGTTCCAGCCTCACTAGAAACGCCAGAAGTCCAGATTTTAGTTCTTTTTATTGTATTTGAACAAAATGGTATTAAAGCAATTCAGAGAAAAATTTTGAAATCCACCTAAACATTTCTTGTAAGTTGTCAGTTAAGGCGTTTAACGTATCTTTACTGGACACTTTCTGGTGCATATTTGTGCTTCAACATTCAACATTTCTGTTTCATAATACTGAGTAATTTTCAATTTTTGTTTAAAAACCAGTACAAACCTTTGATTGTCACCTAAAAGTAGTATAACGCTGTTTTATGTGGGGGTGATTCATGCGCACTAGGAACTATGAACTGTGATATTTTTAATGGTGATTAATTTTGACAGTGATGTTATTTTGGCTATCTCTGTGCTTCGAAATTTTATAATAGAAGCGTAGTGTTATTACATTCAGTTTAATTAAGAGGCACTGATATTTTTTCTCATTTTTAATACAGTCACTAATTGTAAAATAAACAGAATCACTCACACCTTATGATTTTGCCGTCTTGGCCGCAACAATTTTTGATTCACGCGTGAATTGTCTAATAATGTTTTACAACAATAAGTTTTGAAATGTAAGTGAAGCATGGTTTTGGAAAAATTGTAAAATGTTGTCGCCACTACACCATATCGAATTATTCGGTCGTTGTCAGTAAAAGCAGTAAACAAGAAACAGCCCATCTAGGAGCCATATTAGACTTTCTCAGTAAAAGCAGCAAAATAGGTACCTTGCCATCTAGGAGTCATAGATTTTTCTTTGATTTCACATAATGCGACTATAGCATATTAGAACATTGATACTTTATCAGTGCAAGCAGTAGATAATTAGCAGCCCTAATAGGAGGCATATGTTTTTCTTTGAAGCTTTGTTTCAAAAACTAAACTCGATTGCAAAAAAAAAAATTTTAAACAATTGTTGCAACTTTTTCCTAATTAATTTTAAATACTTTTCACAGATGATGTTTTTCAAAGAGCCGTGTTGTCTACCATTAGTGTCTTCTCTAGCTCTTGCTTATTTTCATGATCAATAGAAAATTCGTTATAGTTGAAACAGCACAGCCAGATTCTTTGATAAAAAGTTGACGAAGCTTAAGGTTTTTCAGAGTATCGTTTCAAGGCTAACTGCAGAAACAGCTATAAATTCTGTTGTTTTAAGTCTTTGTGTAATGCTTGTCTGATTGAGTTAACTACCATGTGTTATTTTTTTTTTAATTTTGCCAATGAATCCAGTTTTTTTTCTTCGGAAACGCATATTGAGGGTTAGACAAGAAAAACAACTGAAAACATTAGTCTCACTAAAAAGTCACCGTTTCGATCAAAACAATTTACAATTAGAATTACTTTCATATGAGTGAATTTTTTGTTTGAAGAAGCAGGAATTGATTAACATGACTTATTTTACGACGAACTGAAATTTATGTTCAAATGGCATCAAATGGCGTAAAACTAGGGTTATATATATATATATATATATATATATATATATATATATATATCTATATATATATATATATATATATATATATATATATATATATATATATATATATATACTTGTAGAACAAGCTACTTCTACACTTTTTTCACGGTTAATCTACCTGCCAGACCAGCTTTCCTCAGAATAGGTGGATAGCAACCGTAACTCACTGAATGATAAATTGGAAAACAGTGCCAATTATTTGCTCAAAATGCAAGTTAGATATTTATTATCTCATCCCTTCAACTTCGTAAAATTAGAATACCTATTTTGGTTAAAACAAATTTCTGTAACCTTAAACAATTTCACTACCATCTGGATTTCGAAAAATTTCGGCTTGGCCGATTATTTTTATGTGCTAGTTTTCTTAATTCTAAGAAAAATTGTCAAAAAAAACTTAATTGCTCAGTCATAACTACAGTCAAATTTCCATATACCCCTTTGAGAAAGAGAGAAAGCTAAAAATTAATTTTTTACTTAAGTGCCTAACTGAAACATAAAAGTATAGCTATCGAGAATTTTTACAAAATTAATACTGCTGTTGTCTAATTAAATTGCAATAATTAACACTAATGAAAACTCCTGTAATTAACTTCATCATCATATTGTCTTTCAAAGTTTTATTCACGTTTTTTATTGACCTCACGTGATCACATCATTCTATCGAAACAGATGTTTAAAAATTTGTGCAGCCCTCTCGCTTCCAAATCCTGCACACATCTGAGAAATCTAATTTGTTCAGGCGTCAACCTTTTCTCGTCATACACCAAACTTTTTCGACTTAACCGCAGTCGTTTTAGTCCTGATGAACCCCCCGCCGTTGAGTAATGGTCATGACTGGGTAATTTTGGGGTAAAACTGGGGCATAACCGTTTTTCTAAGTTTTCCAAGTTTGTTCCAATTCCCAAATTTCTAATTTGGTCAACAATTTGGGCGATTTGATGGTTTGATGTTTGTTTGTTACGTGAAAGGATCCAGGCATGTTCGATTACAGAGTAGGATTCGGTTTCTTGGCAGAAATAAAGAACTGATGTCTCTCCGTTATTGAAAACAGGTGTCATTGTGATTGGAACTGATTGGAACCCGTTGTTGTGTTTGTTGGTCAGGGAGTATCTTGAAGTTGTTGTTGTTGTTGTTTGTTGTTGTTCTGACGTTGTTTGTTGTGACTTGAATTGGTATGTCAAAGTTGTTTCAATGTTTGTGTCGTTAAATACTTTCAATTGAACAGAGAAATCGGATTCTGAAACAAGAAAGAAAGACGTTCGACTGACACAGAGTTTCTAGCAATAATAAGAAAACATCGAGAGCCAGCACCCTTATCAAACAAAGTGGACCATTTTACCTTTTTGATTTTACAAAACCTATCTTAATAAAACATGTAAAAATTCCTTTACTCTGTAGCAACAAAGGAACGATTATAAAAATTGGTTTATATTATTATAAAATGGATTATAGTGAATTATATTATAATAAAACATTATAATTGGAATTCTAGTTTGCAATGCATTTGTCTCAAAAAGGAACAAATAAGCGCAAAATTATTAGCATCTATTGGGGGCTCTGGCTCGTAATGAATAAAACCAGTAATTTTCATCGTTTCAGATTTCGATCAGGCCACTAGTATTTAATTTGACTGTCTAGTTTTTTCTGTCTGAGAAATAAGAATTAAAATTGAAAGTTACTGCCACGGTAAAATCACGGACTCGCGCAAGCTATTTAGATTGTATGCCGATTTGTTGGAAATGCAGGTTCCTAATCTTACATGCTTTTGTATGAGTACTAAGAAATCATACAAATCATATATGACCTAGTATGATTACTAGGAACCATCATATTTGACCTACTCTGAAATCAAAGACATTACGATGCAGAGGTATACCCCAAAATTTCCGCCTTAGTAAAATTGGCTCAAAAATTAGTTACATACAATGAACGAAATTAGATGACATCCTTTGTATCTTACTTTTCGGAAAAGGGGTTCCGCCAATTTTGCGAAAAAAAGAACATTCGGTGCGAAAAGTAGGTAACAAATCTTGTAGTACTTTTCCACTCAATTTAGGTATCTATTATTCGTATTCAAAATATCTCTAATCCGCAATTGAGCCTAATTAAATGCGCGCATTTTGAGCATGCAAAAGTGGTTTTAATATACTTTGTATAAGAACATTCGGAACGAAAATTAGGTTACAAGTCTTGTAGCACATTTCCGCTCAATTTAGGTATCATTTATTCGCATTAAAATTATCTCTAATCCGCAATCGAGCTTTAATAAAGGCGCGTAATTTAAGTGGCAAAAGTGGTTTAATACTTTGTAATAAGCAATGAAGATTTTATTGAAGCTTTTAAAGCTTTAAATTGATTTAAATAACATCTTTAAAGACAAAGTAATTCCCCGGACTGTTACAGCCTCTGGTCATCTGGTCACTTGTTCGCCAAGCATAACATCAAATGGTCACACAAATCCAACCCAACTTCAATGACTCTTTTGACAGGGAATGAAAATTCTGTAATCAGTAATTGTGTATCAAAAAACAACCAATATTGCTTAATGGCTTAATGTCTTAATGTTATAAACTGCCATAGATTGTGTATATATGAATTTGTTACCTGCGTGATTTATTTATAGAGAGGAGAGAGAGATAGGGAGGGAGGGAGGGAGTAAGGAAGAGAGAGAGCGCGAACAAAATGGAGGGATTTTTCGGAAAAAAAACAAAATTCGACAAACTCCAACTTCAACGGAGGAATTTTTCCCTTTTCACACGGATGCAGTGTTTCTTAACTAATAGTAAATATAGCTAAGCAAACTCTTCAGAGGAAAATAATTTTAGAGGAAGGCATTTTCGGAAAGCGCATGATAGGTGACCAGTGTATACAAAACATTGCTAACCAAAATATGTCTTGAATCTGACAGACATGCGTGAACACGTATCCTCAAATGCACCCCAGGATTCATCCCTCGTGAATGGATCCATGTTTCTTTGCTGGACATACCAGTAACCCCCGAAATTCCAGGAATTAAGAGAAAGCCCACTTTCAATTACTGGACATTTTCTGGTTTTCAGAACCGACGACGAACTTGGCTGCAATGTTGAGAGCCAAAACGTCACCAAAAATTCAATTTTCAGCATTCTTCGCGGTATATAATTTTCTATTTTTCGGCAAAAGGGGATTTTTTTTTGTTCTTAGCAATATGTGAAGCAAATTTATTCGATAATGTAACAGAATTTCTAGATTCGAATATTCCCGATGTCAACTTATATCGATTTTCCAAATAGAAACAGTTATAACTCTAACTAAAGTTATTAATTTAGATTTTTAATGAAGTTCTTACTGCAACGAATTAGCAGCCTTTTCAAGATCAGTTTCAACTCAAAAATGATCGAATGACCCGTTTGTCAATAAAGAGCATAATATGACCCGATCCTTATTTGTTTGTTTATTTGTTTGTTTTTGAATACTAGTGATCTCTAAACAGAAACTATTTACAGTTTCACAGAATTAGAGAAGTATTTTTAACAATGACATTAACTTAAGCTGCATAAAGTAACCGATTATAAATAACCGATTCGATCATTTAGTAAATAGAACAAGCCAGTTAACCAATAAACATTTATAATAAAGTACTTATAAACAAGTTACCTGTAAGTTATGACTGTCAAGGTTGCATTAGCAAACACTAACTCAGGTAAACTAATATCCTGTGGTCGTACATCAAAACAACAAACTTTATTGTTTAATTCGCAATTTATTGCGCAAACATTTACTGCAGTAACCTCTACGAAAGCTATGGTCTTACCTTAAACGGGGCGTTCTTCAATAACCCAATAACATTTTGTTAGCCTTGTTTACTTGGCTTGTTTACTGCAAGACCATCAAGAACGTCAAGACGTACTTTGCATTTATAATTTTTAGATTTGCCCGGACATTTATGGAAATAAGTTCTGCTGTCAAAAATGAATTACCCGAAGATTGTACCCCTATGCTCCCATTCATTATATTAGTGCTAAAGAGAAGGAGGCAAAGATTCTTTAGGAATCAAGGAGGCTCGGTAATGTGCGTTTGCACATAATGTTCTGACCCCTCCTATCCGCATTTTTGTCTTAATGGTCTACCAAATGAGGAAGAGATGGAAAATTTTCAAAGAGTCACATATTGTTCAACAGACCACTAAAAGAAAGAATTGCCGCATTAGAGGGTTGATGAAACCTGCGAATGATGAGACTACGAGACAAGGAGACAAACGTAAATTTAAAAAAAAAATTAAATAAACTTTAAACTAGATGTCTATAATTAAAAAAATACAATAACAAAATCAAAATGGCACTAGACAACACCTAGCTAAACAAATTGACCTCGACATTGCTTAAAAAAAGTTATGAAACCTCTCCTTAATGAGACTTCATAACAATTGGAAAAATAACTACAAGAAGGGCAAATTTCAAGAATAAATTTCTGTTCTTGAAAACCAATTTTTTCTAAGCGATTAAAACAATTAGGTATCATTTGAAATCTCTAACAAGGTTCATCTAAACTTCTTGATGTATAATTGCGAAAGCAATGAATACATTTCAATTTATACCTTTCAAGGAAGCAATTCAGACCTGTCTTTATCCACATAATTAATATACGACTACAAAAAGAACAACAAAAACAGGCAAATTTTTTTTAAAAAAAGTCAAATAATTTACCATGAAAACGGTGTCCCAGTCGTTGAAACTATGCTACCTTTGCGACAAAGAAGATAAAAAGTTACAAAGCTGAAAAACCAACTGATTGTTTTAACACAAATATTTATTTTCAAAAGTCAGGAAAACCGTAAGCTTCCAACTAGAAACAAAAACAGATTGACTTGAGACTCCTCTGGGATACAATTGGCCTTGTTCTTAGTGAGACTAGGTCTGAAGACTACAAAAAACTATGAATACGGCCGGAACTCAAAGTTTAACAAAATATTTAATGAAACCACAGTATTGAAGCCATTAAAACAATGAGGTATTAAAAAATAAAAACTGTGATCAAACGAAGCTATTTATAATTTTTTACTTCAGTCTCATTTGTGCATCAATCGGTCCTCTTTGTAAAGGTTCTACGTGAAAAAGACAAAAAATGAAATAAATGCCGAAATAGTTTTTTTCACGCCCAGATTTCTTGTATACTGTCTACTCATTAATAATAACGGGTACCTTTATCGTGGAAAGTATACAAAGAACGCAAAAAAACGCTTCATATCAGGACTTGAGACCGAATGTTGCAAGGTCTTTAGTTTGCATAAATTTTTATGTGTTTTAGTTTAATAATGATCGTAAAGGAATCGGTAAGAATAATTTCTTAGAATTGTCACATAGAAAAAGTTCTTTTCGGGTTTTAGTTTGTGATAAACTTCGTTCTTCAAAAAAATCCTATGACGCCAAACAGGCTCCCCCTGTTGAAGGCAAGCAAAAAGATTGTTGTTATCAAACTGAATGACAATTGTTACGAAGCTTTGAAGTTTTGAAAAAGTTTAGTCTCTAATTCAGCTGTTTTTGCCTTGAGTCTTGATTTCACCAACTGCAGCTTTCTATCATCTGAATTTTTCTATGAGTTTTCGTTAAAATTGATCACCCACGCAATGCGTGAAGGAATATTTTGTCTGAGATTTGCCCTGGAATTTTTCAAAAGTCCTCAATCATTACTTTGACGTAACTTAAATCATTTTTCTTAAAGCTTATCATTGATGAGTTCCCAATTGAAAACAAATATTTGTTTTTTGGAGGTTCAAACAAGATCAATTTACTAAGAGAAAGTTATTCAGAAATCTGTATATGAATTCCATTTGATAATCTAACGAAAGTTGACTCTCAGAAAGTTTGAACAGGAAACGTCAAACAATTGCATAATAACGCCTACGTTTTATCCGACCAATTAAAACGGTTTTTGCCTAATTAGTTTTGTGTTTAACAAAGTTTTCAATTTGTGGCATTTTTACTTGTCTCGTTGTCTCGTTTTAAACAGACGTACTAAAATTTTTAGAAATTTTGTAAATCCAGGTATCAAATTTCAATTTGAAAAATATAGATCACCAACCGACGTTCTTGGTAAGAATTTTTGTTTCATTTTCAAGTAGGTGTTGGATTAAAAATGAACCAATGGGTATGCATAGCTTACACATTAAGAAATCAATATGAATACTATCAAAAAAGTTAGACTAATAGTGAGATTTAAAAGCACTCATAAACTTGTTTCATCGAATAATTTATTAAATGCTGATGCCAAATAAAGTTCTCTGGACTGCATTACTAGAAATTATATAAAAATGTAGTTAACTTCCAAGTGTTGCACGGCCAGAATCGAAAAAAAAGCCGAAAAATTGTGCAAAACCGGTCCTGAAAACTCAAAAATAGCCAAAAAATCTCAAAACTATGACCGAAGCTTCTTGAGTTACGCTTAACGGCAAAAAACAGACGTAGTAACGACCCTCTGGTGCGCAAAAAATTGGTCAGGCAGAAATATTTTATAACTTGCTCCTGAAAAAGTCAATGACACGGCCAATTTAATTGTTCAAAAACAGCACAATAAAGGTTTTGCTCAATGGCCAGAGGTTTCCACCATATGATTTGGAATTGGAATACTACATTGGAAAACTAAATCGCAAAAAACTGCATAAGAAAATCTGGTCAGATGTATAATATTTCAGTCACCTGAATTTTCAAGAAGATTAAAAGCAGTTGAAAGCGGTCGTTGACATTCAGCTAAAATGATATTCTAAATTTTTTTGTGATGCAACTGTGTCTTAATATTGACAACTTTAAAGCATAAGAACTTTATATTCAATTATTTTTTTCTCGTTATTCTGTTAAAGCGTACAGCATTTGTTATCTTTTTTTATTATCATTTGATGGAATCAATGGATGATGCAAGTGGAAAGCCAGGCTCTTCAGGTCTTGTGAGTAAAACGTACACAGGAGACGAGGTAAATACAATAGATTCCGAGCTAAAAAAGGTTAAAAATTTTTCTCGAAAACAGTCTGAAGAAATCGATAACCTTAAGAAGGTAACAAAAAAATTGAACGACCGCTTGCGCACTCAAGAGCGTTATACAAGGAAGGATTCCATTATTGTCGTAAGTCCCCCATTCGATGCGAGAAAATGTAACGACGTGACTGCAGAAGCACCAAAATTTTTTCAAAATTTTTTGAAAATTCACATTCCCTTTGAGAACAAAATGCCTGCCATATACTGCCCAACACTGGAAACACGATGCAATTGCCGTCGGTAATCTGTAAATTCTTATATTTTGATGGCAAAAACGAGGTCTATTCAAATAGATGGCACCTCAAAAAATGAAACAATTCCAATAGAAAAACATCTATTTCAACGAACCCCTCCCAGAAACTGAAGCGAGTATAGCCAACTAAGATAAAAAAACGAGACATGATTGTGTCAACACACAACTATGTAGTGTCAGTGCTGGTTGAGAATGGCATAAACAAACCAAAGTTTATGAGAGTCATTGAACTGGAAGATCTTGATAAAGTGAAGGAGATTAAAAGAAAACAAAACTACAGCAACGAAAAACCGGAAAACCGGATAGGTGATCAGAGGAAAACATAACGTCTCAGCCCAAAAAAAGACAATTTGTCAATAACAAAAACTGGAAATCAAAACAATGAGAAACAAGCGTGAGCCCAGACTCAATTCGTTGTGTTTGTTTTGACTGTTTATGATTTAATTTGTAATACTTATGTTCACAACGACGAGAGAGATGTTCAATGCAGCCGTTAGGGATGTGTGTTTTTTCTATTCTAAAACATTCAAAAACCGTAAACTGTTTCTTTCTCGTTTTTTTTCTTATTTCTTTAGGCTGAGTTATTCTCTGCTTGTGATTTCCGGGGCCGTTCTTTGCCTAGCCGCGAAATACGCGGCTGACAAAGGCAATGAATGTGAGAAATAATTCGGCTATTGCAGTATCTAATTGCAATATCCGCGAATTAACACTTGCTTTCTTTTTTCCAGCTGTAAATCTAATTTGTATTTTTTAAAAAAAGGAAGGGGGAGGAGAAAAAGTATAAAAAAGGTAAGTGGGACCTAACAGCAAGCTGAAGACATGTTCTTTTGCTAAACTACAGCAAACCAAAATCAAGGCCAGTTGCAGTAATTAATTTCGTTATTTCTTTATTACATTCCCCAAATTTAAACAAACGGATGATTTTAAATAAGCAACCTATTATTCTACAGAACATACGTTTTCTTCAGAAAAACTTTGATCTGCTAAACCTTCATTTAGAAACTTTAAAATCTAAACCTACAGCACTTTACCTGACAGAAACTTGGCTTAAGAACCACTACGACACGTCACAATTCTTTTTGAAAGAACACCATAAACTTTGCAGTTGTGAAAGAATGAAAAGGGGGAGTGGTGTAGGAATTTTTGTATTGAACGACTTAGATTTTGTTGAAGTGAAAAAATGCGATCACAACTATCTGCCGGCTCTTACAATAAAGATCAAAGCAGATAAGCAGCATTATCTGATTAATACTCGTATATTTATTCCACCAAGAAAACAAAACATTGTGAATTTTCAAAGGCTAGAAAATTACTTAGACAACTGACTAATTGATCCTGAAGATAAGCATATACTATGCAGAGACTTCAAAATCAACTTTTTGGTTAATAGTGCAAACTTCCAAAAAAAAGTCACTTTGCTGGCAGAAAATAACCTCTCGATAGTTGAAAGCATTGAGACAACCCGCGAAACCTCGAGCACGAAATCAAAACTGAATGCGTTTTTTTCAAACGCCCTCTCTTCTGTCCACACTACTGATTCCGGCATTTCAGACCATCATACAGTAACACTAACAATTGAACAATCTCTGGAAAACTCGTCCAATAGGCACGAAAAGTTTACAAGAAAATGGGTTAAATTAGAGAACCGTAATTTTGTTGAAGACCTCAACAATATCTTTATGAACAAATCAAAATTAATTACCTGTAATGGTAGTGAATGGTCCCCCGATAAGGCTTTAGAAAAACTGCAGGAAATTTTTATTAATACCCTAGACGAAAGTCTACCAATACTAGGCTCAGCTAAAACCGGAGTACAAAAAACACGGATAGTTAACCAGGTGAAAAATTCCGAAGAAAATGGTGTTTACAAAACTCAGATAATAATGTTTTTCAAAATGATTACAAGGCTCAATGCAAACTTGTCAGAAATCTAATCAAGCAAAAGCTAAGACATTTTTACCAAAAAAAATCGAGAAAGAAGCAGCCAATAGCAAAAGAGGTTTCTTCAACCTGTTCAATGAAACATCGGGCAAGACTCTACCGGCTCACCACAATAAACAAATAGTTGAAAGCATAGAAACCTTTAACACTTTTTTTGCAAACATTGGAGTAGAGCTAGCAAAAAAGTTTGATACTAAGCAGAAGTATGAAATCAAAAATAACACAAATACCATGTTCTGTTTCCCAATAACCAGTTCCAAAATCATTGACACACTGCGATTGCTTCCATGAAAGTTTAGTTTAGACTGCCACAACATAAACTACTTTTTTCTCAAAAAAACTTGTCGGGCATTCAGTCCACTACTTGTAAACATTATTCAATGAGTGTCTGAAGCTTGGCGTATTTCCACAGTGCCTTGAAATAGCCAAAATTGTGCCTTTTTTCCAACCCGGTGATCGTAGTGAACCCACAGACTACAGGCCAATCTCACTTCTTCCAGCCATTGGCAATTTGTTTGAGAAAGTTTTATATAAAAGAATTTATACGTTTTTGAGCAAAAACAACACATTTTCAAAAAATCAATTTGGTTTTCGAATCAAATTAAGTACTGATAATGCCATAGCATCCTGAACTGAAGAGTTAGAGCAAACTGGTTTAAATCAAATAACTTAACTAAATGCACTTTTCTTGATCTAAAAAATCTTTTGATACAGTGAGCCGTGAGCTACTGCTGAAAAAGTGTGAACACTACGGACTCCGTGGAACGGTACTGAAAAAGCTTGAATCATAACTGAAAGACCGACTCAAATATATTGAAATAGGAAAAGTTGAATATGAAAAGAAAAACGTTAAATGTGGAGTCCCACAAGGATCAATTCTCGGTCCACTGCTTTTCATTATCTACCTAAACGACATTCCAACTCTAAAATCAATAGAAAACCAAACTATACTTTATGATGACGATACAGTTTTTTCTAACGAAGGTAGTACTGAGACTGTAGGAAAAAACACGAAACCGCACTAGTCGCAGTTGCGAAGTGGTTTCAGAGAAACAAACTAACAATTAACACAACAAAAACAAAACAAAAGGTGTTTGGAAAAGGACGCAATCTAAACCAGCACAAAACAAAAATTGATCGAGCGGAAATTGAACAAACCAGCTCTTTGAGGTATCTAGGATTAATATTAGAGGACCAGTTGAATTTCAAAGATCATACTAACTACGTCAAAGAAAAGCTTTTAAAATTTTGTTCCTTTTTTTTACCGTTTACGCCTTATTTTTACAAGAACACAGCTTCTTAAATTTTTTAAAATTTTTTTCAAACCAACAGTACAGTACGGAATTTTGATCTACGGATCTACTAATGAAAATTTTTTAAAACCAATCAACATATTAATTAAAAGAATTTTAAAAATAATTTTCTGGAAACGTAAGTACGAGACAATCGAGCGAACAAAATCTCACAATTTGATAAGCAACGCATCAGAGTTACATGTTTTTGAAATATTCAAAGTAATAATAAAAACTAATATAAAGGCAACCGCTAAGTGAAGTTTTTTCAACCATAATAGCGGTCTCGGACCTTAATGATATCATGAAAAAGAGAAATCGTGGACAGTATGTAAAAATTAGCAGACAAAGATTCGATAATAGTTCATTAAAATGTAGAGTTCTTGGGATGCTTAGAATGGCATTGAATTATATCAACTCTTTTATTGAAGATGTTAGAACAATAAAAGAGGCAAACATAAAAGAATTTTGCCATGCATTTTTGAATATTTATATAACTGTAACCAGGACTTGCTAGACAGACTCCTTCATGCTCATTAGAGCCATATTGTTGATTATTGTTACAAACCCAGTTTCTTCACTAGTTAATCTCTACTGGAATGGATAATTTTTCATTTTTAAAATTTTTTT
>NW_027450640.1:0-16350 GCF_964194025.1 Convolutriloba macropyga | reverse complement strand
CTTTCATGTGAAGAAGTTTCGCCAGTCTTTTTGACTGTCTCAAATCTGAGTCATGCTTAGGCTACTAGTTGCTTCATAGTACTTATCGCCTCGAGATCATTGAACAAAACTTGATTTTCACATGTTGCTGTTTCAGCTTCCGCTTACTAGAAACAACATAATACTAGTCTCATTAAGTTCCGTCTCTTTGCAATTTTCTTATGAAGAAAATTCGCCATCACAATGACTCCAGCAGTTCTTGATCAAGGAATGCAATCATTGATCAGAATGCTATTATTTGAATCGGTTCTGCTTTAAGTGTTCCAATTTTATTGGAAGCACCAACAATAGAACATCAATGTGTTCAATCGAGAGTTATATAACCCTGAATCGGACGCAGTCAACAGCCGAAGCCGAGACCGCCTTTTGCGTTAGAGAGGTCGGTAAACAAATCTTGCGATTCATACCGAATTAACACATATAGCTGTGCTCCTCTTCGTAAAGCGAGCCAAGTGATCCCCTGTTGAAGGATGTATTTGGACCAATCTAGTAGCATTTGGTTTCCAACAAGCTCTCCCAAGTTAGCTTACTTATTGGGCTTTTCAACCTCGGTCTTAGTGTTAGCTCCGGTACTGCTCGGTCGTGCTTGCTGAAGGCCCGACCCAGCTTTAGTTAGATTCTCGTACTTTCTCTTGGCCTCTCTAGGAGGACCAGACAGACCTCTCGGTCTATCGTTTAGCTTCAGTCCTGCTCGATCTAGCTTGCCCAAGGCTTGATCAAGCTCTATTCGCCCCGCTAGAGGGCTCTCTAAGACCCCTCGGTCTTAGTGTTATCTTCTGTAATGCCTAACCAAGCTTACTACAGGCCTTGGTCAGGTCTTTATCGGTCACCGATTAGTAACAGACCAATCATAGGGCCTTCCACCCTATCCGGGTTGAGGTCTTTAGTCCAGCCATATTTTGACAAGACACCTCTCCCTAATAATGCCCCACACATAGAATTACTGTCCATGCAGTATTTAACTTGTGTTTTTTTCTAAAATTTGATTTTCACTTTTTGGAGGTTCATTTGCTCCTCTGACACTCTTTCAGCTTCAATCTTACTCGATCTAGCTTTCCCAAGGCTCGATCTAGCTCTATTCGCCCCACTAGAGGGCTCTCTAAGACACTTCGGTCTTAGTGTTAGCTCCGGTCTTGCTCAATCGTGCTTGCTGAAGGCGCGATCAAGCTTTAGTTAGCTTCTCGTACTTCCTCTTGGCCTCTCTAGGAGGACCAGACAGACCTCTCGGTCTATCGTTTAGCTTCATTCCTGCTCGATCTAGCTTTCCCAAGGCTCGATCTAGCTCTATTCGCCCTGCTAGAGGGCTCTCTAAGACCCCTCGGTCTTAGTGTTAGCTCCGGTACAGCTCGGTCGTGCTTGCTGAAGGCCCGATCAAGCTTTAGTTAGATTCTCGTACTTTCTCTTGGCCTCTCTAGGAGGACCAGACAGACCTCTCGGTCTATCGTTTAGCTTCAGTCCTGCTTGATCTAGCTTTCCCAAGGCTCGATCTAGCTCTATTCGCCCTGCTAGAGGGCTCTCTAAGACCCCTCGGTCTTAGTGTTAGCTCCGGTACAGCTCGGTCGTGCTTGCTGAAGGCCCGATCAAGCTTTAGTTAGCTTCTCGTACTTTCTCTTGGCCTCTCTAGGAGGACCAGACAGACCTCTCGGTCTATCGTTTAGCTTCAGTCCTGCTCGATCTAGCTTTCCCAAGGCTCGATCTAGATCTATTCGCCCTGCTAGAGGGCTCTCTAAGACCCCTCGGTCTTAGTGTTAGCTCCGGTACAGCTCGGTCGTGCTTGCTGAAGGCCTGATCAAGCTTTAGTTAGCTTCTCGTACTTTCTCTTGGCCTCTCTAGGAGGACCAGACAGACCTTTCGGTCTCTTGCTTAGCTTCAGTCCTGCTCGATCTAGCTTTCCCAAGGCTCGATCTAGCTCTATTCGCCCCGCTAGAGGGCTCTCTAAGACCCCTCGGTCTTAGTGTTAACTCCTGTAATGCCTAACCAAGCTTACTACAGGCCTTGTTCAGGTCTTTATCGGTCACCGATTAGTAACAGACCGATCATGGGGCCTTCCACCCTATCCGGGTTGAGGTCTTTAGTCCAGCCATATTTTGACAAGACACCTCCCCCTAATAATGCCCCACACATAGAAATACTGTCCATGCAGTATTTAACTTGTGTTTTTTCTAAAATTTGATTTTCACTTTTTGGAGGTTCATTTGCTCCTCTGACACTCTTTCAGCTTCAATCTTACTCGATCTAGCTTTCCCAAGGCTCGATCTAGCTCTATTCGCCCCACCAGAGGGCTCTCTAAGACACTTCGGTCTTAGTGTTAGCTCCGGTCTTGCTCAATCGTGCTTGCTGAAGGCGCGATCAAGCTTTAGTTAGCTTCTCGTACTTTCTCTTGGCCTCTCTAGGAGGACCAGACAGACCTCTCGGTCTATCGTTTAGCTTCAGTCCTGCTCGATCTAGCTTTCCCAAGGCTCGATCTAGCTCTATTCGCCCCGCTAGAGGGCTCTCTAAGACCCCTCGGTCTTAGTGTTAGCTCCGGTACAGCTCGGTCGTGCTTGCTGAAGGCCCGATCAAGCTTTAGTTGGCTTCTCGTACTTTCTCTTGGCCTCTCTAGGAGGACCAGACAGACCTCTCGGTCTATCCTTTAGCTTCAGTCCTGCTCGATCTAGCTTTCCCAAGGCTCGATCTAGCTCTATTCGCCCCGCTAGAGGGCTCTCTAAGACCCCTCGGTCTTAGTGTTATCTCCTGTAATGCCTAACCAAGCTTACTACAGGCCTTGGTCAGGTCTTTATCGGTCACCGATTAGTAACAGACCGATCATAGGGCCTTCCACCCTATCTGGGTTGAGGTCTTTAGTCCAGCCATATTTTGACAAGACACCTCCCCCTAATAATGCCCCACACATAGAATTACTGTTTATGCAGCTTTTCACTTGTGAAATTTTTAATTTTCGCAATTATTATAGAATAAGTGTTTGCGCAGCTTTTCATAGGTCGAGCTCTAGCTAGCTAGCTCAAGCTAGCTAGCTAGCTCAAGCTCAAGCTATCTAGCTCAAGCTCAAGCCAGCTAGCTCAAGCTCAAGCTAGCTAGCTAGCTCAAGCTCAAGCTAGCTAGCTAGCTCAAGCTCAAGCTAGCTAGCTCAAGCTCAAGCTAGCTAGCTCAAGCTCAAGCTAGCTAGCTAGCTCAAGCTCAAGCTCAAGCTAGCTAGCTCAAGCTCAAGCTCAAGCTAGCTAGCTAGCTCAAGCTCAAGCTAGCTAGCTAGCTCAAGCTCAAGCTAGCTAGCTAGCTCAAGCTCAAGCTAGCTAGCTCAAGCTCAAGCTCAAGCTCAAGCTAGCTAGCTAGCTCAAGCTAGCTAGCTAGCTCAAGCTCAAGCTAGCTAGCTAGCTCAAGTTCAAGCTAGCTAGCTAGCTCAAGCTCAAGCTAGCTAGCTAGCTCAAGCTCAAGCTAGCTAGCTCAAGCTCAAGCTAGCTAGCTCAAGCTCAAGCTAGCTAGCTAGCTCAAGCTCAAGCTCAAGCTAGCTAGCTCAAGCTCAAGCTCAAGCTAGCTAGCTAGCTCAAGCTCAAGCTAGCTAGCTAGCTCAAGCTCAAGCTCAAGCTAGCTAGCTAGCTCAAGTTCAAGCTAGCTAGCTAGCTCAAGCTCAAGCTAGCTAGCTCAAGCTCAAGCTAGCTAGCTCAAGCTCAAGCCAGCTAGCTCAAGCTCAAGCTCAAGCTAGCTAGCTAGCTCAAGCACAAGCTAGCTAGCTAGCTCAATCTCAAGCTAGCTAGCTCAAGCTCAAGCTAGCTAGCTCAAGCTCAAGCTAGCTAGCTAGCTCAAGCTCAAGCTCAAGCTAGCTAGCTCAAGCTCAAGCTCAAGCTAGCTAGCTAGCTCAAGCTCAAGCTAGCTAGCTAGCTCAAGCTCAAGCTCAAGCTAGCTAGCTCAAGCTCAAGCTCAAGCTAGCTAGCTAGCTCAAGCTCAAGCTGGCTAGCTAGCTCAAGCTCAAGCTAGCTAGCTAGCTCAAGCTCAAGCTAGCTAGCTCAAGCTCAAGCTCAAGCTCAAGCTAGCTAGCTAGCTCAAGCTAGCTAGCTAGCTCAAGCTCAAGCTAGCTAGCTAGCTCAAGTTCAAGCTAGCTAGCTAGCTCAAGCTCAAGCTAGCTAGCTAGCTCAAGCTCAAGCTAGCTAGCTCAAGCTCAAGCTAGCTAGCTCAAGCTCAAGCTAGCTAGCTAGCTCAAGCTCAAGCTCAAGCTAGCTAGCTCAAGCTCAAGCTCAAGCTAGCTAGCTAGCTCAAGCTCAAGCTAGCTAGCTAGCTCAAGCTCAAGCTAGCTAGCTAGCTCAAGTTCAAGCTAGCTAGCTAGCTCAAGCTCAAGCTAGCTAGCTCAAGCTCAAGCTAGCTAGCTCAAACTCAAGCTAGCTAGCTAGCTCAAGTTCAAGCTAGCTAGCTAGCTCAAGCTCAAGCTAGCTAGCTAGCTCAAGCTCAAGCTAGCTAGCTCAAGCTCAAGCTAGCTAGCTCAAGCTCCAGCTAGCTAGCTAGCTCAAGCTCAAGCTCAAGCTAGCTAGCTCAAGCTCAAGCTCAAGCTAGCTAGCTAGCTCAAGCTCAAGCTAGCTAGCTAGCTCAAGCTCAAGCTAGCTAGCTAGCTCAAGTTCAAGCTAGCTAGCTAGCTCAAGCTCAAGCTAGCTAGCTCAAGCTCAAGCTAGCTAGCTCAAGCTCAAGCCAGCTAGCTCAAGCTCAAGCTCAAGCTAGCTAGCTAGCTCAAGCACAAGCTTGCTAGCTAGCTCAAGCTCAAGCTAGCTAGCTCAAGCTCAAGCTAGCTAGCTCAAGCTCAAGCTAGCTAGCTCAAGCTCAAGCTCAAGCTAGCTAGCTAGCTCAAGCACAAGCTTGCTAGCTAGCTCAAGCTCAAGCTAGCTAGCTCAAGCTCAAGCTAGCTAGCTCAAGCTCAAGCTAGCTAGCTAGCTCAAGCTCAAGCTCAAGCTAGCTAGCTCAAGCTCAAGCTCAAGCTAGCTAGCTGGCTCAAGCTCAAGCTAGCTAGCTAGCTCAAGCTCAAGCTAGCTAGCTAGCTCAAGCTCAAGCTAGCTAGCTCAAGCTCAAGCTCAAGCTAGCTAGCTAGCTCAAGCTAGCTAGCTAGCTCAAGCTCAAGCTAGCTAGCTAGCTCAAGTTCAAGCTAGCTAGCTAGCTCAAGCTCAAGCTAGCTAGCTAGCTCAAGCTCAAGCTAGCTAGCTCAAGCTCAAGCTAGCTAGCTCAAGCTCAAGCTAGCTAGCTAGCTCAAGCTCAAGCTCAAGCTAGCTAGCTCAAGCTCAAGCTCAAGCTAGCTAGCTAGCTCAAGCTCAAGCTAGCTAGCTAGCTCAAGCTCAAGCTAGCTAGCTAGCTCAAGTTCAAGCTAGCTAGCTAGCTCAAGCTCAAGCTAGCTAGCTCAAGCTCAAGCTAGCTAGCTCAAGCTCAAGCCAGCTAGCTCAAGCTCAAGCTCAAGCTAGCTAGCTAGCTCAAGCACAAGCTAGCTAGCTAGCTCAAGCTCAAGCTAGCTAGCTCAAGCTCAAGCTAGCTAGCTCAAGCTCAAGCTAGCTAGCTAGCTCAAGCTCAAGCTCAAGCTAGCTAGCTCAAGCTCAAGCTCAAGCTAGCTAGCTAGCTCAAGCTCAAGCTAGCTAGCTAGCTCAAGCTCAAGCTAGCTAGCTCAAGCTCAAGCTCAAGCTAGCTAGCTAGCTCAAGCTCAAGCTAGCTAGCTAGCTCAAGCTCAAGCTAGCTAGCTAGCTCAAGCTCAAGCTAGCTAGCTCAAGCTCAAGCTCAAGCTCAAGCTAGCTAGCTAGCTCAAGCTAGCTAGCTAGCTCAAGCTCAAGCTAGCTAGCTAGCTCAAGTTCAAGCTAGCTAGCTAGCTCAAGCTCAAGCTAGCTAGCTAGCTCAAGCTCAAGCTAGCTAGCTCAAGCTCAAGCTAGCTAGCTCAAGCTCAAGCTAGCTAGCTAGCTCAAGCTCAAGCTCAAGCTAGCTAGCTCAAGCTCAAGCTCAAGCTAGCTAGCTAGCTCAAGCTCAAGCTAGCTAGCTAGCTCAAGCTCAAGCTAGCTAGCTAGCTCAAGTTCAAGCTAGCTAGCTAGCTCAAGCTCAAGCTAGCTAGCTCAAGCTCAAGCTAGCTAGCTCAAACTCAAGCTAGCTAGCTAGCTCAAGTTCAAGCTAGCTAGCTAGCTCAAGCTCAAGCTAGCTAGCTAGCTCAAGCTCAAGCTAGCTAGCTCAAGCTCAAGCTAGCTAGCTCAAGCTCAAGCTAGCTAGCTAGCTCAAGCTCAAGCTCAAGCTAGCTAGCTCAAGCTCAAGCTCAAGCTAGCTAGCTAGCTCAAGCTCAAGCTAGCTAGCTAGCTCAAGCTCAAGCTAGCTAGCTAGCTCAAGTTCAAGCTAGCTAGCTAGCTCAAGCTCAAGCTAGCTAGCTCAAGCTCAAGCTAGCTAGCTCAAGCTCAAGCCAGCTAGCTCAAGCTCAAGCTCAAGCTAGCTAGCTAGCTCAAGCACAAGCTTGCTAGCTAGCTCAAGCTCAAGCTAGCTAGCTCAAGCTCAAGCTAGCTAGCTCAAGCTCAAGCTAGCTAGCTCAAGCTCAAGCTCAAGCTAGCTAGCTAGCTCAAGCACAAGCTTGCTAGCTAGCTCAAGCTCAAGCTAGCTAGCTCAAGCTCAAGCTAGCTAGCTCAAGCTCAAGCTAGCTAGCTAGCTCAAGCTCAAGCTCAAGCTAGCTAGCTCAAGCTCAAGCTCAAGCTAGCTAGCTAGCTCAAGCTCAAGCTAGCTAGCTAGCTCAAGCTCAAGCTAGCTAGCTAGCTCAAGCTCAAGCTAGCTAGCTCAAGCTCAAGCTCAAGCTAGCTAGCTAGCTCAAGCTAGCTAGCTAGCTCAAGCTCAAGCTAGCTAGCTAGCTCAAGTTCAAGCTAGCTAGCTAGCTCAAGCTCAAGCTAGCTAGCTAGCTCAAGCTCAAGCTATCTAGCTCAAGCTCAAGCTAGCTAGCTCAAGCTCAATCTAGCTAGCTAGCTCAAGCTCAAGCTCAAGCTAGCTAGCTCAAGCTCAAGCTCAAGCTAGCTAGCTAGCTCAAGCTCAAGCTAGCTAGCTAGCTCAAGCTCAAGCTAGCTAGCTAGCTCAAGTTCAAGCTAGCTAGCTAGCTCAAGCTCAAGCTAGCTAGCTCAAGCTCAAGCTAGCTAGCTCAAGCTCAAGCCAGCTAGCTCAAGCTCAAGCTCAAGCTAGCTAGCTAGCTCAAGCTCAAGCTCAAGCTCAAGCTAGCTAGCTAGCTCAAGTTCAAGCTAGCTAGCTAGCTCAAGCTCAAGCTAGCTAGCTCAAGCTCAAGCTAGCTAGCTCAAGCTCAAGCCAGCTAGCTCAAGCTCAAGCTCAAGCTAGCTAGCTAGCTCAAGCTCAAGCTAGCTAGCTCAAGCTCAAGCTAGCTAGCTAGCTAGCTCAAGCTCAAGCTCAAGCTAGCTAGCTCAAGCTCAAGCTCAAGCTAGCTAGCTCAAGCTCAAGCTCAAGCTAGCTAGCTCAAGCTCAAGCTCAAGCTAGCTAGCTCAAGCCCAAGCTCAAGCTAGCTAGCTAGCTCAAGCTCAAGCTAGCTAGCTCAAGCTCAAGCTCAAGCTCAAGCTAGCTAGCTAGCTAGCTCAAGCTCAAGCTCAAGCTAGCTAGCTAGCTCAAGCTCAAGCTAGCTAGCTCAAGCTCAAGCTAGCTAGCTAGCTCAAGTTCAAGCTAGCTAGCTAGCTCAAGCTCAAGCTAGCTAGCTAGCTCAAGCTCAAGCTAGCTAGCTCAAGCTCAAGCTAGCTAGCTCAAGCTCAAGCTAGCTAGCTAGCTCAAGCTCAAGCTCAAGCTAGCTAGCTCAAGCTCAAGCTCAAGCTAGCTAGCTAGCTCAAGCTCAAGCTAGCTAGCTAGCTCAAGCTCAAGCTAGCTAGCTAGCTCAAGTTCAAGCTAGCTAGCTAGCTCAAGCTCAAGCTAGCTAGCTCAAGCTCAAGCTAGCTAGCTCAAACTCAAGCTAGCTAGCTAGCTCAAGTTCAAGCTAGCTAGCTAGCTCAAGCTCAAGCTAGCTAGCTAGCTCAAGCTCAAGCTAGCTAGCTCAAGCTCAAGCTAGCTAGCTCAAGCTCAAGCTAGCTAGCTAGCTCAAGCTCAAGCTCAAGCTAGCTAGCTCAAGCTCAAGCTCAAGCTAGCTAGCTAGCTCAAGCTCAAGCTAGCTAGCTAGCTCAAGCTCAAGCTAGCTAGCTAGCTCAAGTTCAAGCTAGCTAGCTAGGTCAAGCTCAAGCTAGCTAGCTCAAGCTCAAGCTAGCTAGCTCAAGCTCAAGCCAGCTAGCTCAAGCTCAAGCTCAAGCTAGCTAGCTAGCTCAAGCACAAGCTTGCTAGCTAGCTCAAGCTCAAGCTAGCTAGCTCAAGCTCAAGCTAGCTAGCTCAAGCTCAAGCTAGCTAGCTCAAGCTCAAGCTCAAGCTAGCTAGCTAGCTCAAGCACAAGCTTGCTAGCTAGCTCAAGCTCAAGCTAGCTAGCTCAAGCTCAAGCTAGCTAGCTCAAGCTCAAGCTAGCTAGCTAGCTCAAGCTCAAGCTCAAGCTAGCTAGCTCAAGCTCAAGCTCAAGCTAGCTAGCTAGCTCAAGCTCAAGCTAGCTAGCTAGCTCAAGCTCAAGCTAGCTAGCTAGCTCAAGCTCAAGCTAGCTAGCTCAAGCTCAAGCTCAAGCTAGCTAGCTAGCTCAAGCTAGCTAGCTAGCTCAAGCTCAAGCTAGCTAGCTAGCTCAAGTTCAAGCTAGCTAGCTAGCTCAAGCTCAAGCTAGCTAGCTAGCTCAAGCTCAAGCTAGCTAGCTCAAGCTCAAGCTAGCTAGCTCAAGCTCAAGCTAGCTAGCTAGCTCAAGCTCAAGCTCAAGCTAGCTAGCTCAAGCTCAAGCTCAAGCTAGCTAGCTAGCTCAAGCTCAAGCTAGCTAGCTAGCTCAAGCTCAAGCTAGCTAGCTAGCTCAAGTTCAAGCTAGCTAGCTAGCTCAAGCTCAAGCTAGCTAGCTCAAGCTCAAGCTAGCTAGCTCAAGCTCAAGCCAGCTAGCTCAAGCTCAAGCTCAAGCTAGCTAGCTAGCTCAAGCTCAAGCTCAAGCTAGCTAGCTAGCTCAAGTTCAAGCTAGCTAGCTAGCTCAAGCTCAAGCTAGCTAGCTCAAGCTCAAGCTAGCTAGCTCAAGCTCAAGCCAGCTAGCTCAAGCTCAATCTCAAGCTAGCTAGCTAGCTCAAGCTCAAGCTAGCTAGCTCAAGCTCAAGCTAGCTAGCTAGCTAGCTCAAGCTCAAGCTCAAGCTAGCTAGCTCAAGCTCAAGCTCAAGCTAGCTAGCTCAAGCTCAAGCTCAAGCTAGCTAGCTCAAGCTCAAGCTCAAGCTAGCTAGCTCAAGCTCAAGCTCAAGCTAGCTAGCTAGCTCAAGCTCAAGCTAGCTAGCTCAAGCTCAAGCTCAAGCTCAAGCTAGCTAGCTAGCTAGCTCAAGCTCAAGCTCAAGCTAGCTAGCTAGCTCAAGCTCAAGCTAGCTAGCTCAAGCTCAAGCCAGCTAGCTCAAGCTCAAGCTCAAGCTAGCTAGCTAGCTCAAGCTCAAGCTAGCTAGCTCAAGCTCAAGCCAGCTAGCTCAAGCTCAAGCTCAAGCTCAAGCTAGCTAGCTAGCTCAAGCTCAAGCTAGATAGCTAGCTCAAGCTAGCTAGCTAGCTCAAGCTCAAGCTCAAGCTAGCTAGCTAGCTAGCTCAAGCTCAAGCTAGCTAGCTCAAGCTCAAGCCAGCTAGCTCAAGCTCAAGCTCAAGCTAGCTAGCTAGCTCAAGCTCAAGCTAGCTAGCTCAAGCTCAAGCTCAAGCGAGCTAGCTAGCTCAAGCTCAAGCTAGCTAGCTAGCTCAAGCTCAAGCTAGCTAACTCAAGCTAACTCAGCTAGCTCAAGCTAACTCAAGCTAGCTAAAGCTAACTCAAGCTAACTCAAGCTAACTCAAGCTAACTCAAGCTAGCTAAAGCTAACTCAAGCTAACTCAAGCTAACCCGAGCTAACTCAAGCTAGCTCAAGCTAACCCAAGCTAGCTAAAGCTAACTCAAGCTAACTCAAGCTAATTCAAGCTAACTCAAGCTAACTCAAGCTAACTCAAGCTAACTCAAGCTAGCTAAAGCTAACTCAAGCTAACTCAAGCTAACTCAAGCTAACCCGAGCTAACTCAAGCTAACTGAAGGTAGCTAAAGCTAGTTCAAGCTAACTCAAGCTAGCTAAAGCTAAGACAAGCTAACTCAAGCTAACTCAAGCTAACTCAAGCTAACTCAAGCTAACTCAAGCTAGTTCAAGCTAACTCAAGCTAACTCAAGCTAACTCAAGCTAGCTAAAGCTAACTCAAGCTAACTCAAGCTAACTCAAGCTAACCCGAGCTAACTCAAGCTAACTCAAGGTAGCTAAAGCTAGTTCAAGCTAACTCAAGCTAGCTAAAGCTAAGACAAGCTAACTCAAGCTAACTCAAGCTAACTCAAGCTAACTCAAGCTAACTCAAGCTAGTTCAAGCTAACTCAAGCTAGCTAAAGCTAACTCAAGCTAACTCAAGCTAACTCAAGCTAGCTCAAGCTAACTCAAGCTAGTTCAAGCTAACTCAAGCTAGCTAAAGCTAACTCAAGCTAACTCAAGCTAACTCAAGCTAACTCAAGCTAGCTAAAGCTAACTCAAGCTAACTCAAGCTAACCCGAGCTAACTCAAGCTAGCTCAAGCTAACCCAAGCTAGCTAAAGCTAACTCAAGCTAACTCAAGCTAATTCAAGCTAACTCAAGCTAACTCAAGCTAACTCAAGCTAACTCAAGCTAGCTAAAGCTAACTCAAGCTAACTCAAGCTAACTCAAGCTAACCCGAGCTAACTCAAGCTAACTCAAGGTAGCTAAAGCTAGTTCAAGCTAACTCAAGCTAGCTAAAGCTAAGACAAGCTAACTCAAGCTAACTCAAGCTAACTCAAGCTAACTCAAGCTAACTCAAGCTAACTCAAGCTAGCTAAAGCTAACTCAAGCTAACTCAAGCTAACTCAAGCTAACCCGAGCTAACTCAAGCTAACTCAAGGTAGCTAAAGCTAGTTCAAGCTAACTCAAGCTAGCTAAAGCTAAGACAAGCTAACTCAAGCTAACTCAAGCTAACTCAAGCTAACTCAAGCTAACTAAAGCTAGTTCAAGCTAACTCAAGCTAGCTAAAGCTAACTCAAGCTAACTCAAGCTAACTCAAGCTAGCTCAAGCTAACTCAAGCTAGTTCAAGCTAACTCAAGCTAGCTAAAGCTAACTCAAGCTAACTCAAGCTAACTCAAGCTAACTCAAGCTAGCTAAAGCTAACTCAAGCTAACTCAAGCTAACCCGAGCTAACTCAAGCTAGCTCAAGCTAACCCAAGCTAGCTAAAGCTAACTCAAGCTAACTCAAGCTAATTCAAGCTAACTCAAGCTAACTCAAGCTAACTCAAGCTAACTCAAGCTAGCTAAAGCTAACTCAAGCTAACTCAAGCTAACTCAAGCTAACCCGAGCTAACTCAAGCTAACTCAAGGTAGCTAAAGCTAGTTCAAGCTAACTCAAGCTAGCTAAAGCTAAGACAAGCTAACTCAAGCTAACTCAAGCTAACTCAAGCTAACTCAAGCTAACTCAAGCTAACTCAAGCTAGTTCAAGCTAACTCAAGCTAACTCAAGCTAACTCAAGCTAGCTAAAGCTAACTCAAGCTAACTCAAGCTAACTCAAGCTAACCCGAGCTAACTCAAGCTAACTCAAGGTAGCTAAAGCTAGTTCAAGCTAGCTCAAGCTAGCTAAAGCTAAGACAAGCTAACTCAAGCTAACTCAAGCTAACTCAAGCTAACTCAAGCTAGTTCAAGCTAACTCAAGCTAGCTAAAGCTAACTCAAGCTAACTCAAGCTAACTCAAGCTAGCTCAAGCTAACTCAAGCTAGTTCAAGCTAACTCAAGCTAGCTAAAGCTAACTCAAGCTAACTCAAGCTAACTCAAGCTAGCTCAAGCTAACTCAAGCTAACTCAAGCTAACTCAAGCTAACCCGAGCTAACTCAAGCTAACTCAAGGTAGCTAAAGCTAGTTCAAGCTAGCTCAAGCTAGCTAAAGCTAAGACAAGCTAACTCAAGCTAACTCAAGCTAACTCAAGCTAACTCAAGCTAGTTCAAGCTAACTCAAGCTAGCTAAAGCTAACTCAAGCTAACTCAAGCTAACTCAAGCTAGCTCAAGCTAACTCAAGCTAGTTCAAGCTAACTCAAGCTAGCTAAAGCTAACTCAAGCTAACTCAAGCTAACTCAAGCTAGCTCAAGCTAACTCAAGCTAGTTCAAGCTAACTCAAGCTAGCTAAAGCTAACTCAAGCTAACTCAAGCTAACTCAAGCTAACTCAAGCTAGCTAAAGCTAACTCAAGCTAACTCAAGCTAACCCGAGCTAACTCAAGCTAGCTCAAGCTAACCCAAGCTAGCTAAAGCTAACTCAAGCTAACTCAAGCTAATTCAAGCTAACTCAAGCTAACTCAAGCTAACTCAAGCTAACTCAAGCTAGCTAAAGCTAACTCAAGCTAACTCAAGCTAACTCAAGCTAACCCGAGCTAACTCAAGCTAACTCAAGGTAGCTAAAGCTAGTTCAAGCTAACTCAAGCTAGCTAAAGCTAAGACAAGCTAACTCAAGCTAACTCAAGCTAACTCAAGCTAACTCAAGCTAACTCAAGCTAGTTCAAGCTAACTCAAGCTAACTCAAGCTAACTCAAGCTAGCTAAAGCTAACTCAAGCTAACTCAAGCTAACTCAAGCTAACCCGAGCTAACTCAAGCTAACTCAAGGTAGCTAAAGCTAGTTCAAGCTAGCTCAAGCTAGCTAAAGCTAAGACAAGCTAACTCAAGCTAACTCAAGCTAACTCAAGCTAGTTCAAGCTAAC
The DNA here is from genome assembly GCF_964194025.1 of Convolutriloba macropyga. Classification (NCBI taxonomy): domain Eukaryota; kingdom Metazoa; phylum Xenacoelomorpha; order Acoela; family Convolutidae; genus Convolutriloba; species Convolutriloba macropyga. The sequence goes on along the minus strand of NW_027450640.1, from coordinate 3,515 downwards.
TCAAGCTAGCTAAAGCTAACTCAAGCTAACTCAAGCTAACTCAAGCTAGCTCAAGCTAACTCAAGCTAGTTCAAGCTAACTCAAGCTAGCTAAAGCTAACTCAAGCTAACTCAAGCTAACTCAAGCTAACTCAAGCTAGCTAAAGCTAACTCAAGCTAACTCAAGCTAACCCGAGCTAACTCAAGCTAGCTCAAGCTAACCCAAGCTAGCTAAAGCTAACTCAAGCTAACTCAAGCTAATTCAAGCTAACTCAAGCTAACTCAAGCTAACTCAAGCTAACTCAAGCTAGCTAAAGCTAACTCAAGCTAACTCAAGCTAACTCAAGCTAACCCGAGCTAACTCAAGCTAACTCAAGGTAGCTAAAGCTAGTTCAAGCTAACTCAAGCTAGCTAAAGCTAAGACAAGCTAACTCAAGCTAACTCAAGCTAACTCAAGCTAACTCAAGCTAACTCAAGCTAACTCAAGCTAGTTCAAGCTAACTCAAGCTAACTCAAGCTAACTCAAGCTAGCTAAAGCTAACTCAAGCTAACTCAAGCTAACTCAAGCTAACCCGAGCTAACTCAAGCTAACTCAAGGTAGCTAAAGCTAGTTCAAGCTAACTCAAGCTAGCTAAAGCTAAGACAAGCTAACTCAAGCTAACTCAAGCTAACTCAAGCTAACTCAAGCTAACTAAAGCTAGTTCAAGCTAACTCAAGCTAGCTAAAGCTAACTCAAGCTAACTCAAGCTAACTCAAGCTAGCTCAAGCTAACTCAAGCTAGTTCAAGCTAACTCAAGCTAGCTAAAGCTAACTCAAGCTAACTCAAGCTAACTCAAGCTAACTCAAGCTAGCTAAAGCTAACCCGAGCTAACTCAAGCTAGCTCAAGCTAACCCAAGCTAGCTAAAGCTAACTCAAGCTAACTCAAGCTAATTCAAGCTAACTCAAGCTAACTCAAGCTAACTCAAGCTAACTCAAGCTAGCTAAAGCTAACTCAAGCTAACTCAAGCTAACTCAAGCTAACCCGAGCTAACTCAAGCTAACTCAAGGTAGCTAAAGCTAGTTCAAGCTAACTCAAGCTAGCTAAAGCTAAGACAAGCTAACTCAAGCTAACTCAAGCTAACTCAAGCTAACTCAAGCTAACTCAAGCTAACTCAAGCTAGTTCAAGCTAACTCAAGCTAACTCAAGCTAACTCAAGCTAGCTAAAGCTAACTCAAGCTAACTCAAGCTAACTCAAGCTAACCCGAGCTAACTCAAGCTAACTCAAGGTAGCTAAAGCTAGTTCAAGCTAACTCAAGCTAGCTAAAGCTAAGACAAGCTAACTCAAGCTAACTCAAGCTAACTCAAGCTAACTCAAGCTAACTAAAGCTAGTTCAAGCTAACTCAAGCTAGCTAAAGCTAACTCAAGCTAACTCAAGCTAACTCAAGCTAGCTCAAGCTAACTCAAGCTAGTTCAAGCTAACTCAAGCTAGCTAAAGCTAACTCAAGCTAACTCAAGCTAACTCAAGCTAACTCAAGCTAGCTAAAGCTAACTCAAGCTAACTCAAGCTAACCCGAGCTAACTCAAGCTAGCTCAAGCTAACCCAAGCTAGCTAAAGCTAACTCAAGCTAACTCAAGCTAATTCAAGCTAACTCAAGCTAACTCAAGCTAACTCAAGCTAACTCAAGCTAGCTAAAGCTAACTCAAGCTAACTCAAGCTAACTCAAGCTAACCCGAGCTAACTCAAGCTAACTCAAGGTAGCTAAAGCTAGTTCAAGCTAACTCAAGCTAGCTAAAGCTAAGACAAGCTAACTCAAGCTAACTCAAGCTAACTCAAGCTAACTCAAGCTAACTCAAGCTAGTTCAAGCTAACTTAATGAAGTTAACCCAAGCTAACTTGGGTTAATGAAGTCAAACTCAAGCTAACCCGAGCTAACTCAAGCTAACTCAAGCTAATTCAAGCTAACTCAAGCTAACTCAAGCTAATTCAAGCTAACTCAAGCTAATTCAAGCTAACTCAAGCTAGCTAAAGCTAACTCAAGCTAACTCAAGCTAACTCAAGCTAGCTCAAGCTAACTCAAGCTAACTCAAGCTAACTCAAGCTAACCCGAGCTAACTCAAGCTAACTCAAGGTAGCTAAAGCTAGTTCAAGCTAGCTCAAGCTAGCTAAAGCTAAGACAAGCTAACTCAAGCTAACTCAAGCTAACTCAAGCTAGTTCAAGCTAACTCAAGCTAGCTAAAGCTAACTCAAGCTAACTCAAGCCACTCAAGCTAGCTCAAGCTAACTCAAGCTAGTTCAAGCTAACTCAAGCTAGCTAAAGCTAACTCAAGCTAACTCAAGCTAACTCAAGCTAGCTCAAGCTAACTCAAGCTAGTTCAAGCTAACTCAAGCTAGCTAAAGCTAACTCAAGCTAACTCAAGCTAACTCAAGCTAACTCAAGCTAGCTAAAGCTAACCAAGCTAACTCAAGCTAACCCGAGCTAACTCAAGCTAGCTCAAGCTAACCCAAGCTAGCTAAAGCTAACTCAAGCTAACTCAAGCTAATTCAAGCTAACTCAAGCTAACTCAAGCTAACTCAAGCTAACTCAAGCTAGCTAAAGCTAACTCAAGCTAACTCAAGCTAACTCAAGCTAACCCGAGCTAACTCAAGCTAACTCAAGGTAGCTAAAGCTAGTTCAAGCTAACTCAAGCTAGCTAAAGCTAAGACAAGCTAACTCAAGCTAACTCAAGCTAACTCAAGCTAACTCAAGCTAACTCAAGCTAGTTCAAGCTAACTCAAGCTAACTCAAGCTAACTCAAGCTAGCTAAAGCTAACTCAAGCTAACTCAAGCTAACTCAAGCTAACCCGAGCTAACTCAAGCTAACTCAAGGTAGCTAAAGCTAGTTCAAGCTAGCTCAAGCTAGCTAAAGCTAAGACAAGCTAACTCAAGCTAACTCAAGCTAACTCAAGCTAGTTCAAGCTAACTCAAGCTAGCTAAAGCTAACTCAAGCTAACTCAAGCTAACTCAAGCTAGCTCAAGCTAACTCAAGCTAGTTCAAGCTAACTCAAGCTAGCTAAAGCTAACTCAAGCTAACTCAAGCTAACTCAAGCTAACTCAAGCTAGCTAAAGCTAACTCAAGCTAACTCAAGCTAACCCGAGCTAACTCAAGCTAGCTCAAGCTAACCCAAGCTAGCTAAAGCTAACTCAAGCTAACTCAAGCTAATTCAAGCTAACTCAAGCTAACTCAAGCTAACTCAAGCTAACTCAAGCTAGCTAAAGCTAACTCAAGCTAACTCAAGCTAACTCAAGCTAACCCGAGCTAACTCAAGCTAACTCAAGGTAGCTAAAGCTAGTTCAAGCTAACTCAAGCTAGCTAAAGCTAAGACAAGCTAACTCAAGCTAACTCAAGCTAACTCAAGCTAACTCAAGCTAACTCAAGCTAACTCAAGCTAGTTCAAGCTAACTCAAGCTAACTCAAGCTAACTCAAGCTAGCTAAAGCTAACTCAAGCTAACTCAAGCTAACTCAAGCTAACCCGAGCTAACTCAAGCTAACTCAAGGTAGCTAAAGCTAGTTCA
>NW_027450639.1:0-35276 GCF_964194025.1 Convolutriloba macropyga | reverse complement strand
GTTACAAATTATATGTTGTTATATAGTTCGTTACTATGTAAAAAATAGCAGGTACACCTAGGGGGTGTAAAAAATATAAGCCCACTAATCTTGTGCGGGTGGACGAAATAGAATAGATCCCAAGTTTTAGTCGCGCTTTTCAGCTACTTGTGTAAAATACACAATTCTAGTCTGATCAGAAGCAAGTACGGCCAATCAAAAGTTCCATGGCTGTCACGAAAGTCTGGTCAAAAGTTATCCTAGTAATGAGCGGATTCAAAACTTGCACGAACCTTGCAAGATGATTCACAACTTGCAAGATTCTCGCAAGAATTTTGCAAGATATAAATCTTTGCAAAAAATTAAAACAGGGTACTAATGTTTTAAAAAACACTTTGAAGCAGATTAGTATTGATTAAGCAAAGTACAAAACCGAAATGAATGAAAAAAAAAATTAGCCCGGATTCAAAATTGTTCTGATCAGAGCTGGCTTGAGTCTAGAAATTTGGATCTATTCTGTTTCGGCCCCCCAGTATTTTTTATGACCCCCAGTATCAAGTTAGATGTTGTTATATAGCACGTTGCTAAGTAAGAAAATAGTACGTGCTCCTGGGGTCATAAAAGATTTATGCTCACTAAGCTGGGGCGGGGGGGGGGGGGAGGGGAACAGAACAGATCCAGAAATTTAAATTGGGTAACTTACTACTAGAGAACCCAGAAATACCCGATAGTACACCAAGACCTGGCAATGTTGGAGGGGGAGATAGCATTTGACAGTGAGTACGAGAGTTCCTACAGAGAGGGAAAAGAGAGTGAGGAGGGTGAGAGGCTGTCTAGACAGATGGGGGAGAAAAGTGTGCTATTCCACGCTTCACACGGAGTTTTCAGGTCAGTGAAAAGCCCACGAGCAACCCCCCCCCCCCCCCCCACCACCCAGGTGGAGTTTAAATATCTGCATTTGATAATTCTGACCCTAATAAAGATGTATTAATTGTTATGGTTATTAGACAGAGTAAACCGTTATTTTAACCGATTGTTTATGAAAGTACTTTTCTTGTCAAAATGGGGGAAAAAACATGCATTCGGTTGAGTATCAGAACACAATCATTTCCGGGGAGGCGGCGTGATTTCAAGACCAAGACCAAAACATTGTTAATTTTGAATGTAAACACATCACAAATCAAAACGCTATTTTGTTGTCTTCAAGAAAGAGTATTTTTTTAATATATGCTCTGGAAAATAGGAGGCAAATGAAGAAAAATGCACATGTAAAATGAAAATAGTAATGAAATAGGAAATTGAATACCACTAGACGTTTCAATTTTCAAAAATTCAGACAAACACTTTGAAAAATATATACCAGACAGTTCAAAAATGAGAAACGCTGACTTTTTGTTGAAAAAAATTACTGCAAATTTAAGCTATGGTTGAAAAAATTTATTGAGTTATTAGATAATGCAATCTTTTTTAAGATAGTAATTATTAGAATCGAAAAACTAAAAAACTTTCATTACGTAACAACCTTTAATAATTTTAGGCCGCTTTTGCCGAATTTTAATCCCCGTTTACTTTCCTCTACAAAAACTTTTGAGTTTATGAGAGCCATTTTTGCGACTTTATCTGATAAAATGTCAAAAAACTTTCAGCACTGTTCATTAGAACAGTTAAATTAAGTTTTTGAGCTACGCAACTTTTCAATTCTCATTTCGAATTTCCAACAAAGTATTCTTATTTCTAAGCGTTGGAGCATGAATGAGATAACTAACATAATAACTTACAAAATAACTAACAGATCGATCATCAAAAAGCTAAGTTCAAGTGTGTTGTTCAAAATAAAGGAAGAATTCACTTCTAATGTCACCACACTTCACCATGGAAAATGCGTACACTTTGTTTTGTTAGTTTTTTCCTTCTCCTTACCAACTGATGACAACAATTATGCTCAATTTGTTCGGAAAAGTGTGTGTTGGGTTTTAAAAATTGAGAACAAAACACCTGTTCTTAATATTGTGTGATATCTGTTGATATTAGAAAAATTTCCTGGATTTGACTGTTTTAGGATAAAAAAGTATGAAGAGCCCAGAAATGAGAAATATGACTTCAATTGAAATTTTTTGCAAGGAACTCTTGATTGTGAATTCTTGAAAATTTTAATCAACTTATTTTGCGTACATTCAGTCGAACTGTAATTAAAAAAGAACAATAGAACCACCATCTCGGTTCACTTTCCTAGCCGCTAGCCGTTGCTAGGTTTATTTAATTAGATAAAAGAAGTTTAAATCTTTTTTCTATAATATTTTAATGACCTCAAGTAGTGTGTGTATGTGTTTGTACGTGTGTGTATGAGTGTGTGTGTATCTGTCTATGTCTCTATGCGTGTGTATGTGTGTAAGTTTACCTGTATGAGTATGTATGTGTGCGTGTGTGTATGAGTGTGTATGTGGTGTGTATGTGTGTATGATTATGAGTTTGTTTGCGTGTGTGTGTATGTGTGTATGCGTGTGTATGTGCGTATGAGTGTGTGAATGTGTATGTGTGTGTAAGTGTGTATGAGTATGAGTGTGTTTGTGTGTGTATGTGTGTATGAGTGTGTATACCTATTTGTGTGTGTATGTGTGTGTATGTGCTAGTGTGTGTGTAAATTTATCTGTATGAGTGAGTGTGTATGCGTGTATGTGTGTATGAGTGTGTATGTGTGCATATGTGTGCATGTGTGTATGAGTTTGTGTGTGTTTGTATGTATAGTTGTATGTGTGTATAAGTGTATTTCTGGGTATCTGTGTACTTGTGTGTATGAGTGTGTGTGTATGTGTATGTGTGTATGTGTGTAAGCTTGCTTGTATGAGTGTATGTGTATATACGTGTATGAGTCTGTCTTCATGCGTGTATGTGTGTATATGCGTGTAAGTGTGTTTGTATGTGGGTAATTGTGTGTATGAGTATATGTGTGTGCGTGTGTTTGTATAACTGTAGGTGTCTAATTGTATGTAAGCTGGTATGTATGGGTGTCTACGTGTATGTGTGTATGTGTGTATAAATGTGTGGGTCTGTTTATGTTTGTATGTGCCTGTATGCATGTATGTGCGTGTATGAGTGCGTGTGTGCACTTGTATGTGAGTATATGTGTGTTTGTGTGCGTATATATATATATATATATATATATATATATATGTATATATATATATATATATATATATATATATACATACATATATATATATATATATATATGTATGTGTGTGTGTGTGTGTTTAGTGTATGTGTGTATGTGTGTTTGTGTGCGTATAATTGCGTGTGTATGTGTAAGTACACGTGTGTATGAGTATGTATGTGTGTGTTTGAGTTTGTGTTTTTATGGGTGTGTATGTGTGCGTGTATAAATAGCAAATAAGCCCTGAATAGGTGTAATGTGCAGATCAGACGGAAAAGTGGAAAAATTTATCCAGACAAAAAAAATCTTTTTTGTTCTGCTTTTTAACTATATTCTTACAAGAACCTGTGTTATCATCCGTGATATGGTCCGCGACCCAAGTTATGTTTTGGCGAGACCGATGTGGTTCGCAGACTGGATGTCCGTCCGGTGCGACCCAACTCATTGGTTTGGAAAAAAATGCGGTCGCAACTTCTGTCTGGCCAATACAAAATTTTTGGTCTGTTATGTCTGGCCAATACAAATATTATGGCCTTTTTAATCTGGTCAATACTGACTTTGGCCGTTCGCTCTGGTCAGACCCACATTTCAGTCTGTTGAATCTGCTCAATGCCCATATTTGGGTCTTTTTGGTCTGGGCAATACCCATATCCGAAGCCCAGAGGTCAGCCAGAAGAGCCTTTTCAGCAAAATGTATAATTTTTCATCGAAGTGACTGCTTTTCAGAATAACAGCCGGTCAATGGCAAGCAAAACTTATATTTAGATGATTACACTTCTCCACCAATTTAATTTCTAAAAATTTCACATCTCAATCAAAAATTAAATTAAGGAAAAATTATAATTTTTATTGGACGCTTCTACATGTTTAAGTGGGTTTAAGTGGTCTGTTCTGTCTGGCGAACAATCACTAAACTCTGGTTGTTCTGGTAAATACAGTTTTTGGTCTGGTTGGTCTGCAACCCCAACCCCCCCCCCCCCCCCGACCGCGACTCAAGTCCGTCTGGCCAATGCCTACCTTGGGTCGCCGCGGACTTGGTTCATCCTGGATAATAAATTATTTGACTCAATCAGTTCATTGTTTTTCCTTTAGATGTATTCATATCAACAAAAAATGTTATATATTTCCTATTTACATATTTACAATCAATCAACTTTGTTATTTTCAGTTATGTCAAACAGCATTGCAGAGGCACTGGTAAAGACATACTACCTGGAATGGGGAGCACAGTTGATTGTTATTGGTCAGTCTACAGGGAAACCCTTCAAACCCCTCCCCTCGAAAGAGATTGAGGCTCTGAAGGAAGGCATGATTCAACACGATGAGTTTAACACATTCTTCCAAGCGTGCAAGAGATATATTGTGAACAAATACCCAGAATTAATGCATTGAATGTCTATTTGTGTTTAATTGAGTTATGTCAATACTTTAAATAGAAAAATTTTAAAGGAGAAACAACGTTAGAAAATAAACTAGTTTAAAAATGCACTTAAAACAATTTTAAAATGCACATTTTAAAATGCCGAAAGTCTGCAGTGCCAGAAGTTAAAATGCCAGAAGTTGCTACTTAGCCAGAAGTTGAATGTCGTTGGCTTTCGTCATTTTAAAACGTGCGCGTTTCGTGTTTCTAGCATGGTTAAGTGACTCTGCAGAAGTCACTTCGAAATTCTGACTTAATGTCTCGAACCACTTCGCGGTTCTCGATAAATGCCAGAAGTTCTCAGTGACTTCAAGCAGAGTCACTTAACAATTACTGAAAAGCCACAAAAATGCTATGTATTTCGGCGGTGAAGAGCTAAATTTTGCGTACAAAATTCGCTTCAAAAGCTCAGTTTGGTAATTTTCAGTCTATTAGCGCAATTATTCCAAAATTCAGTTTGTTGTTAATCAACATAAATTTGAACTGATCTTAGTCTTGGTCTTTTATGCAGTTTCGTAGAATATGCTTATTAAGTAACCATTGAAATCAATCACATGATTAGAAAATGACCTGATAATGTCTTAACTAAAATTAATCTAGGAATCCGATATTTGTAAACTAGAGATCCGCCCAGGTCGAGGTGTGCGCCCGAAATCGTCCTGTTACAGACCCTTTCGAGCGCACGCATTCTAGTTTTCATATATTTCGTGAACTATCACAAAAAAGACGACGATGATTACTAAAATAAGCAGTAATTGAAACGAATTATTGGTTCTCGGAAATGAATACAAGACTTGACGCGCCATCCTCTACCGTTCAAGAGACGAAAAAAAGGCGCAACAAAATTTTTTGCTTAAAGTGAAGATATTTTTCGTATTAGTTCTTGTATTACATTACGAGACAGCACGCATACCAAATAAGGACCATTTAGTCTATTTTACCTCTACTATGCCACATAAAAAAATCTTAATATATGTTAAAATGGATTTATTTTATGGAAAATGGCGACAAATGAGCAATTTTAATAATAGGTGAGAATGGTGAGAAAACTTGGATCAATTAAAAAAAACTGATATTTGATTTTCTTCGATATTGTTTTGAATATGATTTTCCTTTACTTATCAATCGATTGAACCGGGTGGTATTATGTTTTTCTTGCGAAAACAAGCGATAAATAAAAAAAATACCTGACTCGGCACATCGATTCTATCAATAAACGAACTTCTCAACTGAAGATACAGAGATCCATGACAAAAAATTGAGACTGGGTAAAAAGCACTTTTTGATGAGAGATAAAAATCAAGTCGTCTTTGAATTCGCATAAGTGAAGCTTAAAAGATTGATGAAAATTATTGTGCAATTGGTCGTAAGTGATTTTTTTCAATAACTAGCTATTCAAATGCTGAATACATTTGCTAGGCGTTGTGTTCATTTGTGTGTACAAGTTGTACACGGTATGCTAAAAATTTATATCATGTAGAGAGATCATAGGGCAATGGTTGTGATAGGACCGTAGTTGTGGGTACTTATATTATTAATAAAAAACATCTGATGAACATAATTGTTGAAAATGATGTCAGTCATTGAGTTACTGAAAGGTGAATTTTGAATCTTCAGCAATGTTCTACAAATAGAAGTAAAATTGTCCAAAAGAAGGCAAAATATTGGTTAAATTTTTTTGCGTTTAATGTTTTGGTACTTCAGAAATAAAAAAGAACTGAGTTTTTTTTCCAGGAATAAAGCTTTCAGTTGGGTGAACACTAATCAGTGAGGCAATAGTTGGTTAAAGTGCTAACCAAGCCTGACTTATGCCATTTTCAATTCAACTTGAAAAATTTTAGCTCGCTCGAGAGTCACCATTTTCGTGCGGTTGCAGTTGCGTATGTCTGGACTTCGCGCGTTCCATGTTGCTTATGTCCAGCGTGATTTTAATCGTCTTTCCAGACCGTGTGATTCCATATATTTGGCGCTCCCTTTCTTGGTGCGCTCTATTGGCCTGAACCTAAGTATCGATATTTGGTCAGCAAATTCAGCCGGGCTTTTCTTTTGTTGTATTACCAATAAATATTGTATTCTCTTCTTTAATGAGGCTTACCTCATATCCGTACACCATTGAAACTCTAGGAAAATAAAAGTCCTAATATTAATTTCGTTGATCATTTTCTTTCTTTTTCTGTTGGTTTTTTTATGTGCCGAGAGCCATTTAATGTATAATCTCTCTCTTTTAATCCCGCTTCATTCATCAGATATGAAGATTTTGATATTTGGATGGAGAAAAGTTTTATCAATACTAAAAATTCCGACTGCTGAAGTATCAACCCGTGAGTCAAGATACAAGGGTGCCAAACAAGCTCAATTCTACCATTCAATTGATTGAAAAAAAAAAGTTATGTTAAATAATTCTGATGTGCTTCAAAAATGCAAGACAATTTAATCCATTCAACATTTTCAACCAAAAATTGAAAAGAAACAATTGTTTGCTGTCATTTTTTGATGAGAAAAAGGCGGCAAAGCTATGAAAAATACGAAAGGATCTGAAACCATTTTTTTGAAGCTAAGCTAATGGCCAGCGAAAAAACCAAAACTGAAGTGCAAATTCCATAGAAATTTGGCCAGAAAGAACAATTTCGTTAGGCGAGGGAAGTATCTAAATACGACTTAAAACGTCGCCATTGCCTCACGTCGGTTCTCATTGGTAAAGATTGTTTCAACCCAAATAATAACAAAAATACTAATCTATCTGCTAAATGAGAACTCATAAAATCAGCAATTGCTGAATTTTATGTGATAACGCAAGTTTTTTTAGTAAAACTGACAACTTGTATCTCGAATTAGCTTTTAAACATAGAGTTTTGGGTTTTGCAATCTGACATTTGATTTCAAATGTAGCTCCGTTGTTATGATAGGTCTCAAATCAGAGGAAGTTATTAGAAAACAATCTGATTGGCCTGATTTCTCATGACCATATCAAAACTCCGTGGCACGATGGCTTTTATCAGTTAGCTTCTCCGTTAAAAAAGGAAGAACATCCAGGTCGCGAGAATGATGAGAAATTTGGATCAACCAAAGCAAACTTGATTTTTTTATTCGAAATTTTGGTTGGAATATGATTTTCTTTCATCAATCAATTGGACCAGGTGGCATTATGTTGTTCATGTGAGTTCAAGCGATTGTAAAAAAAATACCTGACTCACACTTTAACTCTGTCATATTAACATATTAACAAAAAAAACTCCTCAACTGAAGACAACTGATGCCACTACAATAAATGAGACTTATAGAAGAAATTTAATACAACAAAAAACTAAAAACCCGAAGTTGAGTTAGTTTTTGTTGAGAGATAATTGCCAAGTTGTCCATGAGTCACACAATTGAAGCTTAAAAGATTGATGAAAATAATCAGAATTTGTTGCCATTGGTCGGAAATGCAAAATACGGAACCAGTTTACATCCTTTTGTTGAAAAAGCAACATATGGTTCTGAGCTAGCGTATTTGAATAAGAAAGAACAAATTTGAAAGTTTACTTTACGTTAAATATTTCTTATATATATTTTCCTATAATGGAAATAAAAACTTTTGTCATTTTAAATTGAAATTCTTTTTGATCCGTTGCGGACAATAAATTAAAGTTTGCATTTTTTTCTGAAAAGTGTTTCTAGTTGATGAGGTAAACATTACTCAATCCAAATTTATGAGAATTTTGAAAACAAATAGAGGAGGTTTTTTTCAAAAGAATGCCTTTGATTTAACCATCTGTTTTTATGGTCGGAACACGCTTATGAGCAGAACACTCTGACGAAAAACCTCTCTGTCTAGACTTGTGCGTTCAAAGTTCTTTGTGTGTTCTTTGTGCTCTCAAAAGGGTGCATTTCCAGACTTTTGTGTTTTCATGTCAAGACCTATCTCATATTTTTTGCATATATGTTGCACATAACATTTTCAAAATGTTTTTTTAAGTACAGAAATCGTACGGCGATGATCGTAATAGGATCTTAGTTGTTCCTACCTATACTAGCGTCTGATGAACATATTTGTTGAAAATGATGCAATTTATTGAGTAATGGTGATCGCAATTTATTGCAAAGGTGATTTTTAAAATTTCAGATATGTTCTACAATTCTAGAAGTAAAATTGTCCAGAAGAAGGCGTAATTTTGGGTACATTTTTTTCTGCGTGTTTTACAACTTCTGAACTCGAATGAGTTACGTTTTTCGACGTATAAAGCTTTCAGTTGAGTGAGCACTAATCAGCTTGTTGATAGTTGGGTAAGAGTGCTAATCAACCCCGACCTTAACACTTTATGCCATTTTTATCTCAATTTAAAAATTTTGGGTCGTTCGAGAGTCACCATGTTCAGATCTTTGTGCGTTCATAATTGATTATGTATGGACATTGTGCGCTCCATGTCCCCTGAATTTCATGTATTCAATAGTGTTTCCGGACCCTGTAATTTTGAACGTACGACGCCCCCCCCCCCCCCCCCTTGTGTGCGATATTAGCCTGAACCTATTGCTATTTGGTCTGCAATTTCCACCTGGGCCTCTTTGATTGTATTACCAATAAAAAGTTGTATTTTCTTCTTCAATGACGCTTACCACATATCCCTCCACCATTGCAGCTTTACGAAAATACAACTCTTAACAATAAGTTAGTTGACAATTTTCTTTCTTTGTGCATTAGTTTTTTATCTGTTCAGAGTCATTAATTGTATGTTTCCTCCGCTGCTAGGAAAAATTTTAAATTTTGAAGAAGGTTATTCCATTAATAAATTTCCGGCTGGGTAAGTATCCACCCGTATGTCAATTGATCAATGTTTCCAGTACATTTGGCGTCTTCTCCAGGGGTTCCGGAAAACCAGCATGTTTGGGATATTCCAGGAGCACATTTACAGTCAAACTCTCCGTTATAAAAGTTGACACTCCGGATACAAATTTCACCCCCCACACAATAGCCAACATTCAAGTATTTTTGGAAGATGTTGACTGTTATTGGTTTCATTTTGGTGGAGGTTGTCACTGTTTCGCCCTCACAGTCACAGGCACAGCTGCAATTGTAGGTGTCATCGAACATTGTTTCTGCCTTGTTGTTCACGCATGAGCAATCACAATTACAGTTTTCTGCACAGATGCCAAAGTTTGAAACCTATAAAAAAATAGTTTTTTTCGCCAATTTTTTTAAATATTATAATTCTTTCTTTTAGTGTATAATCATAAATCTGTTGTTCAAGATTATATTTCTGATCAATTCCCTGGTAAAAATCACAAGTTTATCTTGAAAAATGAGATATGAAAATCTAACAATTTTTTTTTCAAAATTGTAATCTGATTTTGTCATGCAATTAGGTTGATAAGCAGCTTATTTATTAAAGCTGTTCAACCGATTTACATTTAATTATCTCAAAATTAGCTAGGAGAAATATGTTTTAATGTCTTAAAAACAGTTACAAAAAAGAGGGGTTGAATGGGCTCTCAAAAAACCAAAGTACCTGAACAAGTTTGAGCATGATAGGCTCATGATGTGAAGGCTATTTTGTAATTGTTTATATTAATGAAAGCATTTACAAACAGAATTTTCTACGGAAGTTAATTTATGAATTACGGAAGTTTTAATGAATTAACTTCTACGGAAGTTAATTTAAAAAGACGCACAAAAAACCTTCGCAGTATAGAAAGCAGACAACTGTAAGTACTACTCGAACTGTAGCATAGAAATTGTAGATAAATTCTGAGAACGATCAAAGAATAGGGATTAAAATTCAAAACGGACCGTTTTCAGGTCCCTAATAATACCGAAACGAAGTTGCTCTGGCTGTTCTGTGGTATTTTTTAAAAAAGAACGGAAAACCAGTTTCAGATTCAATCTTTGATCAATTAATAGGTAAGAAAGAAAAAAAACTATGGCGTCTTTCAAACTTTACCTAGAAATGGGCAATGAAGATCAAACATTCTTCAACAACCAAATGTCTCTATTTCTGGTCCCGTGCCGAAATTATCCCCCTTGATTAGCCCCCACACTCGTGGTGCATGAGTACGGGGGTTGTTCTGTATGGGGGGTATAACGATGTAAGAATAGGGAAGTAATGAGGGGAATTTTTAGATTTGGCCCACCCAAAAATCACAGGGGTAATTTAAGGGGGTAAAACAATGTAATATTAGGAGGTAATGGCCGGTAATGGGGGGGTTGCGGGGGAATTGTTGGGCTTTACTGCCCAAAATTACCATTCAAAGAGATGTAGGATCAGGGGTAATTTCAGGGAGAAAAACAATGTATGATAAGGGGGGTAATAAGGTGAAATTTTAGGTTTTTCTCCAGCCAAAAACTAAGCCAGCCCCAAAAAGATGGTAAAATTAGGTGCTAATTATAGGGGGTAAAATGCTGTATAATTAGGGGTAATGGCGGGTGCTGAGGGTGGGGAGGCAGTAATGAGGGGAACTTTTAGATTTCACTCTCAAAATTTATCCTTAAAAAGATGTAAGAGCAGAGGGTAATTTCAGCAGGTTAAAACGTTGAAACATAAGGGGTAATGTTGAGTAATGAGGGAATAGTTAGATTTTACTCCCCAAAAATACCATCCAAAAATATGTAGGATTAGGGGTAATTTTAAATAAAAATGAAATTACGTATGAAAAAATGCAATTCAGGTAGCACTTACAGCTGAAAAAAGCGCCAACAACATCAAAATATGCATACTGAATAAGTCAATTTGAACGCTGTTTTGTGTCTTTTTGAGCAGTGTACTTGAGCGGAAACTTCTCCTATCTTTATAATGAATTATTTGATTTAAAAAACACTTGTTTATTCAGTTTCATCTTTGATCACGTTCAAGATGTACAATTGGACCGATTAACCTATTCCATTTTACCACTCGATACCGACGCTTAGATCTTTTTGGTATCATTATTCAAGGCACCCAGCCAGATTGCTGTTATAGTTTTTAAGTAGAAGATGTTAAGAAGAAAGTTTTATTGCTGGCGCATGAGACGTGTTCTAGTTTTCACGAGAAGATCCGCGGAAATCAAATATTAGCTTTTATAATTGACAAAAGCAGTTATACAATTTTCATTTTTCAAGCTGAAGGAGTTAATGCTTATCTAGTCTGATCAAATAGACGGAAATAATGAAATCCAAAATCTTAATTATAGAAGAAAAAACAATGTGGAGCAAATGATTCTAAGTAAAAAAATCAGCAAAGTATTTCAACAAATATTCTATACGTTTTAGATCTTCAAAGATTTGCTACGTTCCAAAAACTTTTGCATGTAACTTCTGATCCACGAAACCTCTTATGTCAAGAGCTTCTTACGTTTGAATAAAAACTCTAGTGCATGAAGTCTCTATTATGTGTGCCAAGAACCTCTAGAGGTTCCATACGACCTAAAACGCATGAAACATCTCATGATGTTTCCATTAATCTGTACTGATTTATTAATCAGTACTGTACAGTTAACCTCCAAAGCATGAAACAATTAATGCTTCTGCCAAAAACTTCTGAACTTTGGGAACATTCTCTAATGCACGAAAACTCCAATGAATGTGAAAAAACGTCAAACGTTTGCATAAAAACTCTTATACATGAAACCTCTCATATACTTGTCAAGAACCTCTAGTTTTTCGATACACTCTAGTTCCTAAAACTGTGAACATACGCGCCACAAAATTCCAATGTTAGCATACAAACAATAACGCACGAAACTGTTCAAATCAATGCCAAGAACTTCTAACGGTGGCAGACAGCCTCTAATGCATTAATCTTCTATTGCGTGAGCCAAGAATCTCGAGCACTTGCATTCAACCTCCCTTGCATGGAAACTCTGATTTCTGTCTCAAATGGTTGCATGCAATCTCTAAATAATGAAACAATTAAAATTTGTGCCAACAAACTTTAAATTTTTCTATCCAATCTCTAATTTCCGTGCCAAAAACCCTCAATGACTTCAAAAAACTTATAATACAGCAAACAACTGATGTCTGTCCCTTGAACCAAAAATGTTTGCATAAAAACACTAACACATGAAACTTCTAAAGTCTCTGGCGGCATCCTCTAATATTTGCGTATAGCCTCTCATGTATGAAATCTCTAACGACTGTGCAGAAAACTTATGTTTGCTTATAACCTAGAAAGCATAAACCTCCAATGTCTCCGCTCAAAACTTTTATTGTTTGGATACATCCTCTGATGTATCCAAACAACATCCTCTGACGTAACCGTGATGCCTCTAGTGTCTGCAACAAGATCCTCTAAGGTTTTCATACATCCTTCAAAGCATGAAAATTCTGATGACTGTGCAAAAAACCTCTTAAGCTAGCATGGAACATCTATTTCATGAAACTTGCAATGTTCAAGCCAAGAATTTTTGTTTGTAAGCAACTTCTTGTCCATTAAAAATCTAACGTCTGTGCCAAAAACCTCCAACGCATGAAACATTTAATGACACTGCCCAAAACCTCGGATATTATCATACAACCTTCTAATGCATGACATCTACTTGTTAAAGCCTCATTAAGTAATTAAAGACACAAAAATCAGCTGTATATACACCCATTATCAGTTCGAGAAAGTCAAGATACGAAATTAATCTTAGAACAAGATCTATAGTGCTGTTCTCAACTGTCACCCAAAATGGTTCTCTTCTGAAAATTTCATTGAGTTCATTTGCAAGGGATACCATAGATAAAATGGATTTACATTTTCCTAAGATTTCATTCTCTTTTTTGGTGGCATCATAATCATTCAACACATGCTGCCAATATTTCACAACAAATAAACTCATTCCAAAAATAGTTCTCTATATTCATCAGTTTGAACCGCAAAATAATTCTTAGCACCATTTTTTGACCAGTAAATTATATAAATTTTGTTACTTGATTCACAATGCCCTTGTCGTATTAATCTGGTAAGGTAAACTTTCTCTCGTATAATTCTAACAGACTATAGTTTGATCGAAAATCTAACAGTAATCAAAAAAACTTGTTGAAATGAAAACTAATTTCGAAGCCCTGGAAAAAAAAGACTTGTGTAGCACCAGCTAGGCAGCTGAATGATAATTATAACCAAGATTTTTAGATGGTTTCAAGTCGTTAAGAGATCAATTTTTGAAGTTCAAATGAAACGTTTGGAATAACTTTGTTAAAGGAAAATCAGGCCATTTTAGTTGTAATGGCAATTTAAATCATTTATTACATATTAAAGGTCATTTAGTTTACACTAAGTAAGATTTTACTCTATATAATCAAATTCACTGTAACAAAAACGAGCAATTTAAAATGAGATAAGTTGGTTTTGATTTCACATGAGATTTTGGGAAAATTATAAGAAGGATGCGGATTGGTATGAATAAACATTTTTTGCTCAGTCGACAAATGAGTGCTTCGACGTAAATATATCCTGACAATTGACTCTTATTTGTGACCAATATGATCTTCAATAAAATCTATGTTAGACTGTACACTCTGAATATCAAACTCTTTACTTTCAGTTGCAGTGTAACAAGAGCCCCAACGTTTTGATTAACGTCGTCCTCAAGAACGTTGAGCTGATTGGTGAACTTGATCACAGAAATATTCAATTTAGACATATCGGATTAAAATTCTATCATGCTGATCGTATATTAATTAGCAAGTGTTTAATTGATTTCCTTAAGTTTTAATTTCAGCTCATCAACTCAAACAAAAACAATCAACTGCAAAGAGAAAGTTATTTGCTTGAAAACCTCAACTGCAAACAAAAAGTTAGTTTCAATGAAAATTAGGATCTATTCATGTTCGCCCCCACCCCCAGCTTAGTGAGCAGAAGTTTTTTTACCCACAGGCGCACTTACTTACTCTTACATAGTAACGTGCTATATAACACCATAAAATTTGTAACTGGGGGTCATACAAAGCACGGGGGGCCAAAACAGAATAGATCAGAGAATTATAGGTAACACATTAAGATATGAGCTAATTTGCACAACTATCTTTGTCGAAAATGCAGTAAAAAAAACTCAATAGTTGTTAAAGCCTCATTAAATAAATAAAGCCTAAAAAATCAGCTGTACATACATCCATTATCAGTTCGAGAAAGTCAAGATACGAAACTAATCCTAGGACCAAGATCTATAGAGCGGTTGACAACTGTTACCCAATATGGTTCGCTTCTGCTAATTTCATTGAATTCAGTCGCAAGGAATATCATAGATAATATGGATTTACATATTTCTAAGATTTCATTCACATTTCCGGTGGCATCATACTCAAGACATGCTGCAAACTTTTTACATCAAACAAATTCACTCTAAATATAGTTATCTATATTCATCAGTTTGAACCTCAAATTGATTTTTATAACCATTTATTGACCATGAATTTTGTGACGTGATTCAATATGCCCTTGTCTTAATAATCTGGTGAGTTAAACTTTCTTTCTTCTAATTCTAACTAAGTTTGAGAATAGAATTTGATCGAAATTCTAACAGAAAACAAATAAATATGTTCAAATGAAATTTAAATTTGAAGCCCTGGAAAAAATAGACTTGTGTAGCACCAGCTAGGCAGCTGAATGAAAGTTATAACCACGATTTCCAGATGGTTTCAAGTAGTTAAGAGATGGTTTTATAAAATTCAATTGAAACGTTTGAGGTAATTTTGTAAAAGGAAAACAAGGCCAATTTAGTTGTAAGGGCATTACAAATCATTTGTTACAAATTCAAAGGTCGTTGAATTTACACTTAATGAGGTTTTACTCTAAATAACCAATTTCATTGTAAAAAACGAGCAATTTAAAACGAGATGAGTTGGTTTTGGACTTCACATGAGGTTTGGGGAAATTATAAGAAGGATGGGGATTGGTATGAATAAACATTTTTTGCATGGTCGATAAACGAGTGTTTTGACGTAAATATATCCTGACAATTGACGCTTATTTGAGACCAATATGATCTTCAATAACATAAATGTTAATTTGTAAACTGGTAATATCATCTTCTGCTCTCTTTACTTTCAGTTGCAGTGTACTGAGTGCTCCAGTGTTGTCATATACGTCGTTTTCAATTACGTTGAACTGATTAGTAAAATTTATCACAGAAGCATTCAATTGAGACATACCGGATTCTACATCTATCATTCTGGTCGAATATTCATTAGCGCAGGTGTAATTGAGTTCCTTCAATCTTAAATCCAGCTCATCGACTCTGTTGCTCAGAACGCTCAACTGCAAACAGAATCTTGACCAGAGTAAAAATTATAAATTAAATTTATACTTAAAGTGACACGTTAAGATATCAACTACCTTTGCGTGAACAAATTTTGTCGAGAATACTTTAAATTAAACTCATTATTTACAGCAACTGAATGTGAATTATTTAATTCCTATCAGCTGTTCTCCAATATATTAAACCCCCGTCGAGGCACCGTTTAAAAAAATCTTCAGGAAATTAAGTTTTTTCACGAGAAAGCGATAACATTCCTTCGTAAATTTGTCTTTTCAAGCCGTTTTTTGGACGAGAGTGTTGATAATTTTTGTTGTTTTGTATTATGTTGCTGCTCAGAAAAAAATGCTTTCATTTGAAAGTGGAAGAGATATCATTATAGAGGTGATATTATATTAGATAACTATTAATCAATTCGCGAGAGATAATTTACCAATCCGCGTTGTAAAAGCACACGCAAGCATAATTAAACGTTATTTATAACTCAGCTGAACTCAATACGCGTTTTTTGTCACCTATTATCTCGATTTGCTTGAGAAATCAAATTGATTTAATTTAATACTTCAATTATGTAAAGACCTAGAAGAGAACCAATAAGTATGATAACAACCTAGATGAATTTCAAATCCATTTCGTTCTAAGCAAAATCATGACTTTTTTGTAATATATTGTTAATAATGAGTATTAATAACATTTACAAAATTTTACCAATGTGGATCATTTCCCGAATATTGATGATGCTCTAGCTACCAGAACAAAAACAACATAACATTACGTTGCAAATGTCAGCTTTCTTGTTTTAAAGTAATCTTTTTTTCACTATTTTTCCGAACCCTGTTTTAAAATCAAGGTTATGAGTGACTGTGGAAATAGGTGACATTGAGCGAATTCAATTCATATTTGATTCAATTTGGTTATATCTGTTACATTTTTTTCACAATGCGTGTTTTTGGGGCTGACGTGAAGTATAGTGACAATGATTTGTCACTCTTTTTCACGACATAAATAACGTTTTTCCACGCATCTCCTTCGTGCTTGGCTGCAGTAACTAATAACTAAGGTATTCTGAATTTTATCGACATGACAAAAAGTCTAAATTGTGATTATTTTCAGAAATGTTCCTATCCTTACTAATTATGAAAAATGAAGACAATAGGCAGTGATTCAATTACTCTGATCAGTATTCACACGAAAATTAGCTCTTTGAATTGGTTGCCAAAAACTTGCCAAATAGTTGTGCCGGTTACATGACAATTTACCCAATTTCATTTTACCCAATGCCATTTTACCCAATTCCATTTTACCCAACCTGCCATTTTACCCAATGCCATTTTACCCAATGCCATTTTACCCAATACCAACTTACCCAATGCTCTTTGATCTTTTTGTTCAATTATCCGATTGCAATCACCATTAGCAGTCGCTATTACAAGGATGGTTTAAAATGTTTGTGGACAATATAATCCCATGTTCGGTTATGATAGTTTCATATCAAGTCCCACAGGCCATTTAATTATATGGTCCGCTAATTCCATGTTCGGTTGTGATAGTTTCATATCAAGTCCCACGGGCCATTTGTTTTCTAGTCGGCTAAATAATCGTTCTGGTTAATTTAGCAATGGGGTAAATTGTGTAAGTTGGCATTGGGTAAAATGGCATTGGGTAAAATGGCATTGGGTAAAATGGCAGGGTGGGTAAAATGGAATTGGGTAAATTGTCTTGACACCAGTTGTGCCAATTGGGGCAATTGGTTACGGTAATCCATAAATAATTGTGACATTCATCCTTTTTCCACAATTTATGTCTTATATGTCCACGATTTGAATAACCAATTTTCACTGTGAATAGCAGTTAAGCAAATTTTTAATGGTCACCCAAGAGTCACTCAATTCCACTGCTACAAAAATGCCTTCTCAGACATTTGGCGCGTAATGTTCAGATTGATTCCTGTTTCTTAATTGCCCATATAATTTTTGATGTACTTTATAAAATCAAATTGATTCTTTTTCAATAGTTGGTTCTAAATGATTGTTTCAGCCAGGAATTTGCTCTAGAAATGCTACCACTGAGACATTAATCTTCAATTATCAAAGCATTTCAACACTAGCATAAGACTTAAATAGAGAAAACTGCCAATGGTTGAAAATTATTGGAAAAAATTATATGAAAAGAAACAAAAAATTTGCTCTGTTTATTTTTTATCCAGAACACCCATTACCTTAGCCAAAAAAAATCTATAACCCAAAAATCTCGAGAGAAAATTGATTATTCGCATTCGGTGAAGTTTTGTAGCAAAAGAGATCAAACAGATTGTTGTTAGAAGTTTTTAACTGGTGCTGTACTTTCTTAAGACGGAACTGGATTGCACTGGAACTCGTGAAATACAACATTTTACCTACTGATCTAAAGTTTTTTAGCTCTGTTATATCAACTCACTATGTTGAGAGTTTGTTCTGATAAACTTTCGTGAAAATCATTCTCAAGTTGATCCATATTTTGTTCAAGTTTCCCAGTTCTGTTCTCACTTTCAACGTGATCAGATTTCATGTTGCTCATCATAACTCCAATAATAACAGTCGATACCAAAAGAGCAACCAAACTGGCCAGTTGTATTGTAATTAGAAGAATTAAATGCCATAAAGATATCACAATTTTTCCACTTCTAATTAATGATGTTTTCTCAGTTGGTTCAGCTGGTTGTGGTTGCAACTCGCTGTTGGATGTGGAATAGGGGTCCACGCTTGATATGTAGTCACCTAAACAGTATCCTTCATTGTTTTTTCTCGTGGTTGATTTTTGTTTCTGTAATAGAGAATAATAATTACCTTCTTTGTTCGTATTCAGAGACATTTTTGTTCCAATCAATAATTGCAGTTGATTATAATACAGACAGTTTAACAGACAATAAGCATCTCGAAATTTGCATTAATTTTTTTACTGTATCTTTAATAATAGTACATTTGATAAAGCATAAAGTGCTATGGTCGTATATGTTAATCAAGTTGATTGTGCCGCTGGTTATTAATGGCAGAATTGCAACGTCACAATTTTTCTCTGAATAAAATCAAACTGTTTATAATAATTCACTTCTACAATTCGATGACAAAAAATGCTCTTCAGAAAAATGGTCTCTTTCAGTTGGAAAACGGTTTCATATCTCTTCATCTGAATCAAAAATTTTCTTTCGATGGCTTAGTAACATTTCAACGGCGTTTTGTGACTTATGCTTTAGATCTATTTCCTTTGCGCTCCCACCGCTTGTCGATCAAAAAATGAATAAGAAAAAAAATGGGGAAAAAAAGTCCGGCTAATCTCACAGCAAGTTTAGTGGTCATGCTTTATAGAAGTGATTTTTATCATGTGTGCTGGAAGAAATTAATCCGTATTCAATTGAGCAAATAATCTCCATTGCAAGAGTTCAGTCTATTCTAAAGTTTTCAACATGTACGTTTTGTATTTCTTTTTTGACGCCAACGAGGGCTTCACCCAGGGTCATATTTGAACTAGGAGAGTCGATTAGCAAGGAACATGATCTCAGACAAAAATATGAAAAAAAACTCAGAAACCCCGAGGCAGATGAAAAAGCATAAAAAACAAAATATGAGCATTTGCCGAGAAACTTCTGCGACCTGCATAGGATTCCGTTCAAACGAAATAAAATGAACTGTTTCATGATTACAAAATGTTACAGTGAAAACAAAGTATGAAACATGGCTAAACTCTAAAAAAGTTATGATCATTTTCTTTGTCATCTGAAATTTAACCAGGAAGCATGGTTAAACTTCAAAAAGTAAATCGCGGAGATTCTGTTTATTGTCGACATTATAATGTAACATGTAGAAAACAATGGTCAGCGCCAAAATACAGAACGAAATTTGTCTGATTCATTGATGAAATAAAATTTTTGGTAGCTCCGGGTCGTTTGAACTTTCTATTAAGAAAAAGACAATTGTTTCTTCTTTAAGCTCTCTTCTCTCTTAGTTTTTTTGTTCACAAAGTTGCTTATCACTAGCCGATAATTTCAGCTAAAAGCGTTAGAACAAATTTTTGGTCAATCTCCATCCTAAATAAAAACATAGAAAAACTGATCAAATATGGTAATGAGCAAGTTCTAATTAACGTCTACAATTAACATTTACCAGGACCAGATTATTAAGAAGCATTGATTTAAATGTATGGTTTATGTCTTTTCTGATGAGTTTGTTCATTTACACACTAGAGAAAGAATAAATGCGAGGATCGTCACTCCAACCTCCCCAGCGACAAAAACTAGAAGGGTTTTTATCAAAAAAGCTTGCTTCCGTCGAATTAATTCCACTCATTCGGTTATCATGCTCATTATTGTACAATTGTCGGAGTCGCTGTCCCAACAAACCTAAAGGACATTTCTCAAGAGTGATAATTCTCCATTTTTCATGAGAATGAGTGCATGAGGAGGTAAATACCAATTTTTGTTTGAAATTTTGTCTGCAAGCTGTTTTCGAAAAATCCAACAAAGAAAACAAATGTATTAAATTTTATGAAGGTTTTAAGCTATGAAGCTCTATATCAATTCAAAATCTAAAGACCATACCCATTTTGTCTCTCCTAATTTTCTGTGTTTCTGAGTTTCCCTCAACAAAATCATTTTCTAATTCTGTTCTCTTCATTTTGCGCTCTAGCTCAAGTTCTTCTTTCGGTAGTTGATACATGGTTTCGACTTCCTACGTTTGAATTGTTAGCTCTAGTTTTACATGTTCAAACCATGCCAGTTCTCTTTCGCAACTTCATTTCGAACTTGGTATTAGGTTTATTTTTTTGGTCTTCAAGGCTTCATTTTGCTAAAGGTGTTTCCGAAACAATTTCCTTATACTGTCTGCTTGCTGTTGCTCATCTGTGTATCGTTTGAGCCATTGAATTGTCTGCTTATCAACCACCGAATACAAAAGTCAAATTTCAACAGTTATTTAACAACGTAAGTCTGATCATCATACCTTACAGAGCTATAGCTTATTGTGACCAGAAACCAATCATGAGTTTTTCAAAATTCTGATTAAAGCCTTTCAGTGAATAGTGAGTGAGAATCCTCACACGTCCGGCTAAAAGAGTTACAACGTTGCCAAGACCAACCATCAAAAACTCCCAATTTAGTCGTGATTAAAGCTATTTTACATCAACTTTCCAAGTTTTTTTCCTTTCAATTTCTTGTCTTTTTTTCCAGGCTCCTTGCTCGCTAACTTCATTTTTTCCGACGGAACCTCTCAACATAAAGAACTGTGAACTTTGAAGAACTAAGTAGCAAACTTGAGTTCTCTCTGTAAATAAAGGTTCAGAAATGGTCGATTTTTTTCAGGCAGGCGTATAATTGCAACGCGAAAAACACAAACGTGCTCAGCTTTAACCGAGCAACAATTTAGATAGAGTAAAAGTTAGTGGACGCATATTAGAGTTTAGATAGAGTAAAAGATAGCAGACGCATATTATGCTTAAGGAACTGTCATGCCACGTTTTTGAGGACATCAGCTTGGCATCGTGATGTCAGATCGCACAACCATAACATATAGTCAAAATTTGAAAAAGATAGAAAAAGTCACAATTCACAAATTCTGTAGAAATTTTGAACAGCAAAACCCGCTCAACAGAGCCATAATTAAACACAGGAATATTATTAACTCAGCTTTTTTCAAATCATCAAATCATCAGCTAGCTAACTTCTTACGTTTATTGTGTTTTCCCGCTTTTTGTAAGTTGATTTGTTTTCAAAAAGTTGTAACGAGAAAAAAGTCATGATGATGAAATGTTGTAAAACCGGAAATGATACTCTTGCTTGAATTGTGTAAACTGAAACAAAACATGAGCAACCAAACTAATTGAAATTTAAAGCTAAGACTCAAGACAGATAACGACCTATCACCCTTCCCAATGTGGACCAGCGGAATCATGGCGTTATCATTTTGGCGCTCCTGGGAACTCAGTGAGCGAACCGAGGACCTCTTGCTTAAGTTACTTTGAGTGGTATGTGCTACATTGAGACATTGAGATGGACTGAGATGGACATCCCTTGAGATGGACAAAAGAGATGGCAGAATGGAGATGACCACCTTCAAATACTGAGGGCTGTAAACCATATAAGATATTTTTGCAATCTCAGTGATTTGATATAGTAGATTTCGTTGTCCTTCGGGTCCTAAGTTCCCCAACCACAAGGGATAAGAAGCTATCTAAGTTTTGTCTTTTCAATTGTTTGAAATAAGCTAAATACCGAAAACACTTATATTAGTCCTATTGTTCTGAGGTATTTGAGTCCTGTTGTTAACTTTTCCTAAATGAAATAAACAACCGCGCGAAGTAGCTTTTCTTGGTTAATTTTTGAACAAAAGATTTCAAAAAAGAATTGTTCAGTAGCAACGGTTCGAAAAATAATAATTAAACAACCACGCGAAGCAGCTTTTCTTGGCTAGTTTTTGTTGAACATTTTCAAAATTGGTTAGTAGCAAGATACGGGTCCAGTGAAACACTTTACAAAGATTTCATCATCAAGCAAGACAACGAGGATGTCTCCAACCCACTCAGCCCAAACTGAGTCATCAGCAGCAGAACCCAATCGCCTCCAGTGTTCTGCCAGCAGAACCAGCTTGCAGTAGAGTCCAACTACTGCCCTCCAACAGCCAGCCAGCCCATTCAGGCCAACCTGAGTCATCAGCAGCTGCACCAAACGCCTCCAGTGTTCTGCCAGCAGAACCAGCTTGCAGTAGAGTCCCACTACTGCCCTCCAACAGCCAGCCAGCCCATTCAGGCCAACCTGAGTCATCAGCAGCTGCACCAAACAGCCTCCAGTGTTCTGCCAGCAGAACCAGCTTGCAGTAGAGTCCCACTACTGCCCTCCAACAGCCAGCCAGCCCATTCAGGCCAACCTGAGTCCTCAGCAGCTGCACCAAACAGCCTCCATTGTTCTGCCAGCAGAACCAGCTTGCAATGGACTCTCACTACTACCCTCCATCAGTCAGCCAGCCCACTCAGGCCAACCTAATTCATCAGCAGCTCCACCCAACCGCCTCCAGTGTTCTGCCAGCAGAACCAGCTTGCAGTAGACTCTCACTACTGCCCTCCATCAGTCAGCCAGCCCACTCAGGCCAACCTGAGTCATCAGCAGCTGCACCAAACAGCCTCCAGTGTTGTGCCAGCAGAACCAGCTTGCAGTAGACCCTCACTACTGCCCTCCAATTGCCAGCCAGCCCACTCAGACCAACCTGAGCCATCAGCAGCTGCACCAAACAGCCTCCATTGTTCTGCCAGCAGAACCAGCTTGCAGTGGACTCTCACTACTACCCTCCATCAGTCAGCCAGCCCACTCAGGCCAACCTAAGTCATCAGCAGCTCCACCCAACCGCCTCCAGTGTTCTGCCAGCAGAACCAGCTTGCAGTAGAGTCCCACTACTGCCCTCCAACAGCCAGCTAGCCCACTCAGGCCAACCTGAGTCATCAGCAGCTTCTCCCAACCGCCTCCAGTGTTCTGCCAGCAGAACCAGCTTGCAGTAGACTCTCACTACTGCCCTCCATCAGTCAGCCAGCCCACTCAGGCCAACCTGAGTCATCAGCAGCTGCACCAAACAGCCTCCAGTGTTCTGCCAGCAGAACCAGCTTGCAGGAGACTCTCACTACTGCGCTCCATCAGTCAGCCAGCTCACTCAGGCCAACCTGAGTCATCAGCAGCTGCACCCAACCGCCTCCAGTGTTCTGCCAGCAGAAGCTGCTTGCAGTAGACCCTCACTACTGCCCTCCAACAGTCAGCCAGCCCACTCAAGCCAACCTGGGTCATCAGCAGCTGCACCCAACAGCCTCCAGTGTTGTGCCAGCAGAACCAGCTTGCAGTAGACCCTCACTACTGCCCTCCAATCGCCAGCCAGCCCACTCAGGCCAACCTGAGCCATCAGCAGCTGCATCAAACAGCCTCCAGTGTTCTGCCAGCAGAACCAGTTTGCAGTAGACTCTCACTACTTCCCTCCGACAGCCAGCCAGCCCATTCAGGCCAACCTGAGTCATCAGCAGCTGCACCAAACAGCCTCCAGTGTTCTGCCAGCAGAACCAGCTGGCAGTAGACTCTCACTACTGCCCTCCATCAGTCAGCCAGCCCACTCAGGCTAACCTGAGTCATCAGCAGCTGCACCTAACCGCCTCCAGTGTTCTACAAACAGAACCTGCTTGTAATAGAGTCCCACTACTGGCCTCCAACTGTCAGCCAGCCCACTCAGGCCAACCTGAGTAGTCAGCAGCTGCAATCAACAGCCTCCAGTGATCTACAAGCAGAACCTGCTTGTAGTAGAGTCCCACTATTGGCCTCCAACTGTCAGCCAGCCCACTCAGGCCAACCTGAGTAATCAGCAGCTGCAATCAACAGCCTCCAGTGTCCTGCCAGCAGAACCAGCTTGCAGTAGACCCTCACTACTGTCCTCCAACAGCCAGCCAGACCACTCAGGCCAACCTGAGTCATCAGTAGCTGCACCCAACAGCCTCCAAATTTCTGCCAGCAGAACCAGCTTGCAGTGCATCTGTCCTCCAGGGACCCCACAAGTGACCTACAGAAGTCACCCATTGTCCCCCACTGACCCCCCAATTGACCTACAAAAGTCCCCCATTGTCCCCCAGGGACCCGCCAAGAGACCTACAAAAGTCACCCACTGTCCTCCAGGGACCCCCCAAGTGACCTGAAAAGTCACCCACTGTCCTCCAGGGACCCCCCAAGTGACCTGAAAAGTCACCCATTGTCCCCCACGGACCCCCAATTGACCTACAAAAGTCACCCATTGTTCTCCTGGGACCCCCCAAGTGACCTGAAAAGTCACCCATTGTCCCCCACGGACCCCCCAATTGACCTACAAAAGTCACCCATTATCCTCCAGGGACCCCCCAAGTGACCTACAAAAGTCACCCACTGTCCTCCACGGACCCCCCAATTGACCTACAAAAGTCACCTATTATCCAACAGGGACCCCCCAAGAGACCTACAAAAGTCACCCACTGTCCTCCAGGGACCCCCCAAGTGACCTGAAAAGTCAACCATTGTCCCCAACGGAACCCCCAAGTGACCTACAAAAGTCACCCATTGTCCCCCAGGGACCCCCCAAGTGACCTACAAAAGTCATCCATTGTCCTCCTGGGACCCCCAAGTGACCTACAAAAGTCACCCACTGTCCTCCACGGACGCCCAATTGACCTACAAAAGTCACCCATTATCCTCCAGGGACCCCCCAAGTGACCTACAAAAGTCACCCACTGTCCTCCACGGACCCCCTAATTGACCTACAAAAGTCACCCATTATCCTCCAGGGACCCCCCAAGAGACCTACAAAAGTCACCCACTGTCCTACAGGGGCCCCCCAAGTGACCTGAAAAGTCAACCATTGTCCCCAACGGACCCCCCAAGTGACCTACAAAAGTCACCCATTGTCCCCCAGGGACCCCCCAAGTGACCTACAAAAGTCATCCATTGTCCTCCTGGGACACCCAAGTGACCTGAAAAGTCACCCACTGTCCTCCACGGACCCCCTAATTGACCTACAAAAGTCACCCATTATCCTCCAGGGATCCCCCAAGAGACCTACAAAAGTCACCCACTGTCCTCCAGGGACCCCCCAAGTGACCTGAAAAGTCAACCATTGTCCCCAACGGACCCCCCAAGTGACCTGCAAAAGTCACCCATTGTCCCCCAGGGACCCCCCAAGTGACCTACAAAAGTCATCCATTGTCCCCCCGGGACCCCCAAGTGACCTGAAAAGTCACCCATTGTCCTCCGCGGACCCCCCAATTGACCTACAAAAGTCACCCATTGTCCTCCAGGGACCCCCCAAGTGACCTAAAAAAGTCACCCACTGCCCTCCATCGACCCCCCAAGTGACCTACAAAAGTCATCCATTGTCCCTCCGGGACCCCCAAGTGACCTGAAAAGTCACCCATTGTCCCCCACGGACCCCCCAATTGACCTACAAAAGTCACCCATTGTCCTCCAGGGACCTCCCAAGTGACCTACAAATAGTCACCCCACCTGACCTCTAAAGGGTCAAACAGTCAACCAACTTGACCTCTAAGTGACCTCTAAAAGGTCAAATAGTCACGCAACTCGACCTCTAGGTGACCTCTAAAAGGTCAAATAGTCATCACACTTGGCCTCTAAGTGACCTCTAAGAGGTCAAACAGTCAGCCCATTTGACCTCTAAGTGACCTCTAAAAGGTCAAAATGTTACCCCACTTGACCTCGAAGTGACCTCTAAAAGGTCAAACAGTCACCCTTCTTGACCTATAGGTCAAACCAATTGACCTCTAATAGGCTAAACCGCTTGACCTCTAATAGGTCAAACTACTTGACCTCTTAAAGGTCAAACCACTTGACCTCTAACAGGTCAAACCACTTGGCCTCTAATAGGTCAAACCACTTGACCTCTCTGACCTCTAAAGTTCAAAAAGTCAGCTCACTTGATCCTTAAGTGACCTCTAAAAGGTCAAAAGATTACCCCACTTCACCTTTAAGTGACCTCTGGAAGGTCAAAAATTCACTCGTTGTGCCCTTCAAGGGACCTATATTCACCCCACTTGACCTTTCAATTTACCTCTGAAGTTCAGAAAATTAGACCAATAAAGAAAACGGGAGGCCGAAAACCATCAATAGTTGCAACAGTTAGATTGT
This sequence comes from Convolutriloba macropyga, assembly GCF_964194025.1. NCBI lineage: Eukaryota > Metazoa > Xenacoelomorpha > Acoela > Convolutidae > Convolutriloba > Convolutriloba macropyga. Next base: position 8,879 of record NW_027450639.1, on the reverse strand, counting down.
TTCACCGAAAACTAAACCTTGTCAAAGAGCTCAAACAGGAGCTGGAATATCAAATACACTCAGGTCTGGAACCCGAAGTTGTGTCAGTAACACATGATGAATTCAAGAGAACGATGTCACAACTAGAGGAAATTGTCGACCAGCTTACAAAATCGGCAAATGTGGATGCTGAAGACTCTCTCAACGATGCCGCATGCTTGACAAAGCTAAAAGTAGAATTCGCACAAAGTGTAAGGAAGCATGAACTTTCATTCCGAAACACTTCAACGCGTCCAAGCAGCGCCTCTTCATCACGCAGTAATCAAATACCTGTTCCCTCTGCACCTGAGTCTCCGGGAGTTGTTCAAAGTATGCGAGATACACGACAGCAACAAATCAATGATTTGGCAGACCAGCAATCAACATCCAACCCGATTACTATTCATAGACAAGTGCAGTCTGCCATGGGAATTTTGCGAGAAAACTCCAATAGAGTCATCAGTTCTGGTGTACAGAATAGTCTCCAGCCATCAGCACTCGAACAAACCGACTCTGACAACGTAGCAAGCAATCAACATCAGCACCTTCAACCAATAGCACCAATTGTGAATAAAGCAATTGTTTCACAGAGCTCTATTGACGCAACTTGTGCGTTCCCACAATTGTCTACAGCTTCAAATATTCAACTTCCAGTTTTTAGTGGAACACTTCCTCCGGCTGGAAATACTTTCGCTCCTGTCAGGCCCATTAATAACACTGGCCTCTTTGAAAATGTACCTGACCATAGAACACCTGTTCCAGTTTCTTTCGGCAATCGTTTCCCAACGCCAAGCCATCCCGGCCCATTTCAGGCATATTGCTCAAACAGTTGGTCAAACTTAGCAAACGGTAGTTTTGAGCCCTCAAACGCAACCCCTCGTGGACTTGTTTACCCGAGCAGCCAAAGCTTTGGTAATCAAAACTCCAACTCATATCGTCAACGGAATATCCATCGCTCAGTAAAGCTGCAGGACATCCGAATTCACAAGTTCGATGGAGACCGGCTCAAGTGGAACGAATGGAGCAGCATGTTTTCCTCGACCATCCACAACAACGAAGACATCACTGACACTGAAAGAATGAGCTATTTGCAAAGTTTAGTCATAGGACCGGCAAAGGATTGCATCTCCGGCTTTCTTTGCAACCCAAACTTTTACTCTTCCGCCCTTCAAGAGCTCAACAGACGCCTTGGAAACCCGCAAAACGTTGTCGGTGCCCTAACAAAAGAACTAGAAGCTTTCCAAAGACCGGCTATGAATGACCAAGCAGCTTTGATAGCTTTCGCTTCGTTGTTAAGAAAGGTTGTTCAGACATTTGCCTCACATGGCTTCAGTGCCAACCTAAATGCCACGTACTTGCTCAGGATAGCTCTAGATAAGCTACCAAACCCAATCAAGTTGAAGTGGACCGAACATGTTGTTGACAACGACTGGACAAATCCAGGTCTCACAGAGCTTTCCGATTGGATGGATCGGCAATCCAGACCCTTCGAACAATTACCAGACACATTTTTATCAAACACTAACAACCATTCAGGTCAACAGAACCAATCACAGGGTTCAAGTTCCTTCAACAATCGGAATAAGAACCAAAATCGTTCAAATTGGACACAGAATTTTCCAGGAAGTAAAAGTTCATTCCCTTGCAATAAAAGTTTTGAACATGATAAAACAGCAAATAAGAACATTGGTAGTGCAAAGCCTCAGCAATGGACGGCTAACAGTAGCAACAACACAAACGGAAGCTCTTCTTTCTCTGGTTCAAGCAGTCTATGAGAAATGCAACAGCAAATAGGAGCAGAACAAAATGCCCGCTTGATCAACAAGATCACTACATTGGCAAGTGTCCACAGTTTCTCAGTCTCGATGTCAGCAGACGCAATAGCGAAGCAAAGAAGAACTCTCTGTGCTTCAATTGCCTGAGCTCCAGTCACGCCGCCAAAAACTGCACGTCAGAAGTTCTCTGCCGACATTGCAATGTCAAACATCATAGCCTTCTCCCCACAGACAGACCAAAAAGCACCCGAATCGACAAATATGACAGCAATTGATCTGCCAATGTGTGAACCACTGGATCAAAAAGACAAAAACAGTGACATTCCAACTCAGGTTTACAATCCTGGTTTCCCATCAAAAATGAGGAATCAACTACAGGTAAAACCCGTCACCCTATTCGGAAATGATAATAAAAGACATAATTGTTATGCCATTCTGGACAATGGTAGTTCCATTTCATACGTCCTCAACACCACTGCCGACAAGGTACGGGCTCCAAAGACTTCAGAATTCGATCTGAATGTATCGCATGCATTTGACGAATCCGTCATGCACGCAAATCTTGTTCGGTTGGACATTGGAAAGTTCAATGGCGGTCAACCACTCTTCCGTTTAAACTACGTTCATGCCGTGAATAATTGGATTTTCAACGATGCGCCTGTGAACGATTTGAACGAAGCGTGTTGGTCCTACCCTCACCTTCAACACATACATTTTCCTAAACTTAGTGACAACAGGATACAGATACTTTTAGGTGTTGACGCTAACCAAAACATTTTGGAACGCGAGTTCCTTCAAGGAACCTCAGGAAGCCTCTTTGCTTCTCGGTTGGACAATTACTGGCCCAATTAAACGCAAAAGTAATCCAACCCAACAGGAAACAAACTTCCTATCCCATAGTTATAGAGCCTTTGACCACGCGCTCACAAATTTAACTGTTGATACTGAAAGACATCTCAGTGAATGTGTGACCAGTTTCTAGAAAATAGAGAATACAGGAACCGAGTTTGAAGATACAATCCATCATATCGGAGACAGATATGAAATTGGTTTACTTTGGAAACAGGACAGTAAATTAGAAAACAACTATCCGGTTGCCAAAGCACAACTTGACAGCCTTCAGCGCCGACTCAACAAAGATATTGAGTTGAAACAGTTGTATGAGAAAACTTTGGAAACAGATTTAGAGAAGGGTTATGTCAAACCAGTAACTTTCTCAAATCCAGCACCAGAGAAGATTTGGTACCTTCCCCATCACCCCGTCACCAACCCCAACAAACCTGGGAAAGTCAGGCGTGTTGCAAACGCTGCATCTGTTTTTAAGAAGCAGTCACTAAACAAAAACCTTCGGTCAGGCCCCGACCTTCTCAACAACCTGGTTGGCTTACTATTTCGCTTTCGCCAGAATTCTGTTGCAGTAATGGCAGACATAGAGGCCATGTTTATGCAAATTTGCATACGAACAGAAGATCAGTCATGTCTCCGTTTTCTTTGGCCTTCAAAAAACTCCGTACGGCAGTTCCAGTATACGCAACTCATCTTTGGAGCCAGATGTTCACCAACTACAGCAATACTTGTCCTCCAAGAAACAGCGAAAGACTTCGGAAACACCACTACAAAAGATCTAATATTCAACAGTTTCTACATGGATGACTTTGTACATTCGTTCGTCAATGAACAGAAAGCTGAAACTGCAGTTCAAGACTTGCAACAAAAACTCTCTAAAGGAGGTTTCAGTCTGATTAAAATTGTCTCAAATTCTGTTTAATGTCTTAACAAGATACCCAAAGAATATTGTGACAACGAAAAAGACAAACATCGTGTCTTAGGTGTAATGTGGAATACAGTTAATGATACTTTCTTCCACCAGAAGCTTGCCAAAGTTCAGGAAGACAAAACGGACTACACACTCAGAAAGCTCCTTTCCTTAATTGCCTGCTTGTTCGATCCATTAGGAATCATTGCCCCATTATTGATTGCACTCAAAATCATCTTGCAGGATACTTGGAAAGAAGGATTTGCATGGGATGATCTCCTGTCAGACAAGAAACAGAAAGCAATAAAAACGTGGATAGAGCAATATCTGAACGTGCCAGAAATATCAATGCCACGATGTTTTGTTTCTCCGAACGAGCCATCTCCGATAAACCAGTTACATTGCTTCTGTGATGCCTCACAGCTGGCTTATGGAGCAGTCATATACATCAGATCTCAATCAGCTAACAACATTTCAACTGGGTTTGTCATAGCTAGAGCTAAAGTTGCGCCACTAAAGCAAATCAGTATCCCGAAACTTGAGTTGCAAGCAGCCGTGCTAAGATGTAGACTAATGCAATTTGTTTCCAAGCAGCTAACAAAACCAATTACCTCAAGACACTTTTGGAGCGACAGTGAAGCTGTCTTTGCCTGGATCAAAAGCAAAGAGAAATTGAAAACTTTTATTGCAAACAGAGTACAAGAGATCCGCAACAACACAGACGTCTCCAAGTGGCAGCATATCAGCGGAAAAGTCAACCCTGCAGACCATGTCTCCCAAGGAATACCAGCCTGTGATATCAATGTGTTGTGGTTAACGCCTCCAGCTTTCTTAAGTTATCCCGAAAGCCATTGGAAGAACTCCTTGGGTAACAAGGAGGAGACAAACGTTACAATGGAAACATCGAACGATGAATGTATTATCGACGTCAGCAGATTCTCAAAGTGGACGAAGTTAATGCGCTCTATGGCTGTTGTCATTAGATTCATAAAGAATCTCAGATCGAAACAAAGAGGCAAACTAGAACTCGACAACATTAACGAAGCTCGAATTTATCTCTTCAGAAAATCGCAAGAGAAGTCCTTCAAAGACGCCATCAAAGACATGAAACAACACAGACCTTTGTCAAAGAAAGATCGTCTGCTCTGTTTGTCCCCTTTCTTTGAAAGTGGACTTCTTCGCGTTGGTGGCACAACAAAACGAAGCTCGCTACCTTTTGACGCCAAGCACCCCACCATCCTGGACTCTAAAGAGCACAGCACTCAACTCTACATACAGAAATGCCACGAAATTTGTATGCACATTGGAGTTGAATACACCCGCAACTACATACAACAGAGACGCCACATTCTCGGAATCAGAGCTTTCCTGAGAAGTTTGGCCTTCAAATGTTTCGACTGTCGCCGCTTCCGAGCACAGGGACTACAGCCACCGATGGCAGACCTGCCAGACATTCGTTTCCAGGAAACTCAGTCACCAGTCATCTTCACCAATGTCGGCGTGGACTACCTTGGACCGTTTGCCGTCGTTCATCGAGATTCAGAAGTGAAGACCTACATCTGCTTATTCACTTGCTTCGTTACAAGAGCAATTCACCTGGAAGTTGCAGAGGATCTCAGCACAGACAAGAGTTTGACAGCAATCCGACGCTTCATCGCTCGACGCGGCCAACCGCGCTTGTTCCTGTCAGACAACGGATCCAACTTCCTGGGAGCAAGAATGCAGATCAGAAGAAGACCACTGATGTTGGACCACGACTACATCAAAGATCAGCTACTGAACCAGTCTGTCGAATGGAAACTCAACCCTCCTTCTGCTCCTCATTTTGTTGGGGTGTGGGAGAGACTCGTTCAGTGTATTAAACGAGCTCTTCTCTTGAACCTCGGCTCCGCAAAACTCACCCCAGATGTCTTTGCCACGATCGTCAGTGAAGCCGAGTGTCTTGTCAACTCGCGTCCACTCACTCACGTGAGAAGCAACCACGAAGACGACAACCCACTTACACCAAACCACTTCTTGCTTGGAAGGCCCTTCTGCAATGTTCCTGGAGCCGTTTTCAACGAGACACTTGCCTTGAAGAGTTCGGCGTGGACGCATGTGAAGCAGAGACTTCAGCAGATTTGGAAGAGGCTGCTAACCGAGTATGTTCTTTCGCTGAACAAACGACAGAAGTGGACGTCTTGCGAAGCAGCTTTGGAAGTGCATGATGTTGTCTGGCTTCTTGAAGAGTTTACACCAAGAAGAATCTGGCCGCTGGGACGAGTCACACGGACTTTCACCGGCCCCGACAACATAGCTAGGTCATGCGAGGTTAAGACCGCTTTAGGCAAATTAAACAGACAAGCAGTAAAACTTATGCATGTCTACCCCAAACCCACAACCAGGTTAGGGTTAGGTTTTGTGGGCCCGGAGGATGTTAATGCTAGAGATTAACTTCTTACGTTTATTGTGTTTTACCGCCTTTTGTAAGTTGATTTGTTTTCAAAAAGTTGTAACGAAAAAAAGTCATGATGATGAAATGTTGTAAAACCGGAAATGATACTCTTGCTAGAATTTTGTAAACTGAAACAAAACATGAGCAACCAAACTAATTGAAACTTAAAGCTAAGACTCAAGACAGATAACGACCTATCACCCTTCCCAATGCGGACCAGCGGAATCATGGCGTTATCAACCTGTACCCTCTTACAATACTTTAACAGAGTCTCAATCTGCTAAAATCCAAGATATTCTAAAATCTCTACAAACAGCGGTCGTACCCTAGTTGAGAAGACCGAACAAAAGCGAAGCAAGAAATGTTCGGTAGGTTTGGTTTTCTACGTAAGAAATTCTCGGTATGATTGGTTTGTTCGGTATGTTCGGTTTCAACTGTAAGAATTTGTCGGTATGTTCGGTCTGGAACGTAAGAAATCTTCGTTATGTTCGGTTTCAAACGTAAGAAATTGTCTTTCTTATGTTTATAATACCGAACAAAAACGACGATACCGCGATGAAAAAATCGTTCGGGCTTTCGTCGTTTTTAGCTAGAAAAAGCGACGATACCGACGGTTTCTTACGTTTTCTAGCCCAAATTGCTCATCTAGGGTATCCTCAGATTCAAAAGAAACAAAATATTTAGCGTCAATTTAAACGTAAACTCAATTAGCAACAAACATTAACACCATCATTGGAGATTAAATTTTACTCTAAACTATGTTTTACACTACCAATAGTTTTAGCTGCATCAACTAGGGAATTCCGAGATTCCCTTTTATCAAGTTGATATCTGCTTCCAAGCCAGCTATGTCAGCTTCCATGCCAGCTATGTCAGCTTCAAGTCCGGTTATTTTTATGGACGTAAAATCAATTTGCCATGAACTCTCGTTCGATTCATCATCCAAAATCATCACGCGATCAGTAACATTTGACGTCTTTTTGTTCAACCACGACAACTCTGCATTAGCATCTGTCAAGATTGACGTTAGTTGAAGGCTGTAAGAAGTGTTCAGTTTCTCCAGAAATGTGTTCAATTCTTGCAGTGTGCTGTTCGCAATAATGATCTGCAAACATAAACCTTGTTATTATTCGACCTTGGTGAACTGGTCGCGGGAAAAAGTGTCGAATGAATTTACGATAAAGCAGAAAAAAATGTAAGAATTGTGTTAAAAAATTAACACATTAAGAAGATAGTTATGTGAGCCGAAAACTTGTTTCTTCCTTAAAAAAGCAGAGTGCTTCAACTTTGCTTAGCCTGAAATTAATTGAGCAAAATCTTTTCTCGACGAAAAATCAAAATTCGAAAGACATTGCGTTAAAATAAATTCGAGATGTTAGCGAAAGTTTGCTTCAATCATGAAGTACCCCAAGGCACAGTTTTAGTACCCCTAATTTTTCTTTTATACGTTAAAAATTTCTCAGAAAAAAATAAAGGTGACTTTGAGCTTGTAAAATTTGCAGACGATACTAGTATTTTATGTCGATATGAATCAGGAGGAAAACTTGGAACAATTATTGGATATGTTTTATTGGAGACAGGCAAGTAAAAGGAAGCAAAACAACGGATATTGAAAGCTAATAAAACAGAACTGCTTTACTTTTCTGCCAGGGATGAAGCAGAACCAAACGTTAAATTTAAAGGGAATCTAAAGAAAACTGCTGAAAATTGTCGTTACTGAGGAATGCACCTTAACTCAAAATTGTCATTTGAAGTACAACTAACTGTAGTTTTTAAAAAATGGCGGCTGCCAATCGGTTGTTATGTAAGAAACCATATACCTTTAGAAGTAAAGCTGCATGTTTTCAAATGTTTAGTCCTCATTCATATGTCTTTCAGTGGGGTTTCTTAACAAACAATATCAGTAAAAAACCTAAAGCGTAAAATTCAACAGAATATCTGGGGCATTAGAGTGTGCTATATGCGTCGTAGATTTGATCGTCGTCTTTTCAAATCACATGTCCTATCAGATGATTTAATTATTTCAAAAATTTAGTCTTTTGAAACTTCACTCAGACTTAAAGCAGAGAATAACTTCAGCTACCTTTAGAAAAAAGTAAACCGCCTATTGTTAAAATAACAAACAGACAAAACAACTGATAATAAGAACCCAAAAAACAAGCAGAATTAAAGATCATTGGTGTTGAAGAGCATACAAAAGTCGAATAAGTTACCTTTTAATATAAGAGCAACGGAGAAATTTTCTTTCAAAAGAACTTTAACAGAATTCTTGCAATGTCAGCATAAAATTATACCAATAGAAAGTCAATTAGGATCACTCAGTTTTTTTATGTATATAGAAGAGCGAGCAGCCTAATGGGTATCATTAATCAAACAATCAGAATATTTTCATAATTTTGATGATTTTAATACTTATTCTTGATTAATATGAAGGCATGTAAACTTTTACTATTCGGTTATACTATTAATTTAAATGTCTGGAAAATACTAGTTCAGCGGCTGTCAGCGCAAATCTTAGCTAATTTTTTATTAAAAAGTAAACTGATTCGGATTTTTTTTAACTGATTCAATTTCACTGATTAAGAAAGTTTTCAGAAAATTTTCTGCAATTGATTTTGAAGCTCTCCGAATCTGTGGCAAAATCGAAAAAAATATTCTCTGATTTTCGCTGAATCTCTCTGACTTTGCTTTGGGTCTGAATTGCCCTGATCAGAATAAGCCTCTGAAGTTTTCGTCAGCACTGCAGACACATGCAAATCTTCCAATCTGAACTTTATTTGAGAAATTATTGCAGCTATTTTGGATGAAATTTCTCAATTTAGACAGGTAATGTATAAATTTGTGTTATTTAGGGACCTGAGAGCAAAACCAGAGCCTCTCAGAGCCTGATTCAGAG